>NC_073693.1:124161087-124405062 GCF_029784155.1 Uranotaenia lowii | reverse complement strand
ACACAGTGATGCCAGATTGAATTATTTTAAAGTTTTTACTTTTTTAAAAATGAGTTTCATATAATAATTCATTCTCGAAGCATTGTGAAACAAATAAAAAGGGAAAAGGTTTTATATAATGAGCCTATAATAAACTTTAGTATACTATACTATTTGTGAACATACCTAAATGTCAGTTATGTACTATTTTTTTAACGGAAATTAAATTGAATATAAATGTGAAAATAAAAAATGAGGGTTATGTACAATATTTGTGAATGTAAATCAACAAATAAATATATTGAAAATATATTTTCACAAATCAGTGCTAATTTTTTTTTCAAACCACCTGGCATCTCTGACCCGCGTTTCGGTCATTTTTGACGTGAGATTGACATGTGACATGAACGCTATGCGTTAAGGTTCGAGAACAGTTTTACGATTTTTTTATAAAATTGAAGTAAATCGTTTAAACCTTCATTCACCTTTACAGGTACCATCACTTATTCACATAGACGTTCATATTTCGTTCTTATCGTTGTCGAAGTAAAGTTTAAAATAATAACTACGTTCACCGAAATAATCACAATTTCTAGAGTCGTAGATGTTTCGTATTGATTATTTAAGATATAGTTTTTTGGTATGCGGGAAAGGATTTAATTTAATTGCCATTGGGGTTGTTATAGTTTTGTGATAAAATAAAATAATTAAAAATAGTTCCCTTGAAAATTAATAAATCCGAAAAATTTCAAATCTACCTGTATCTTTAAATGTAAAATCAAAAAATTTATTTCAGCATTAAGTTTTGGTATTCTAAACCCCTTAATGATTTATTTTTCCAACCAAAAAAAAATTTGTAATCCTCAACCAAATTTAGTTTTATTATTTTGACAGAAATTACGATTCATTTTTAAAAAAGGTGTATTTTTATTTCCATCAAACGATAAGTTTAAATCGAATTGATGTTTTTTGTCAGTGTTATCAAAAATATATTTCTAGCGTAACATTTAAAAAGGGCGAAACTAGCAGTTAGCTCGAAACGAGAAAAACGCGTTTGAAAATTCGGAACACCTATTCAAATCCTATTTATAAAATCGACCAATTTTTGTTCAACAAAATCAAAAAATGTACATTATATTCACTTATTGTTCGATGGTTATCAAGAACTTTAACTTTTTTCACGTAATTTCAGAGATTTTCGAATTTCGCCCTATTATTGTTTTCGATTTCAGTTACGCCGTGTGTAACGGCCGTCTTTGTTTTGGTTTTGAAGTTACGCCCATTCATCCTACACGCAAAAACTAATTAGGCCGTTTTGTCACACACGGTCAACTCAGTTACGCCTTTTGGCTCTACACGAATAGAAAAATTCACTCTATTTTGAATAGGCGTAACTTCACGTTCCAACGAAAATGCATCAACAGGAAGTTTCGCCCAATTGAATTTTATCAATTTTTTGAAAGTTTTAGGTAACTTTAAGATGAAACCGCGTTTGATAGGTAAAGTGCAACCGCGTGCATTCGGAATGACCGTTAACTCGATTTGTTTACATTTGGCAGTTTCGCCCTTTTGAAATGTTACTCTAGATTTGTGCTTTTTCCCAACCAAAATTTTTATTATTTTTGGCCGAAATCTTATTATTTTCACAATATATTTTTCTGCGTGGCATCATTCTGGTTCGTCATTGGTTGAAATTTTGACTTTTTCAACTCTGTACTGCTTTGAGAGGAAAACACCATAAACGTTTCTCCCGATGGATAGAAAAAAAGAAAAAGATTCTTGTTCGCAAGAAGAACCAGATTGTCACCCCCCTGTGTGTAACGCCATTCGAATACTTTTGTTTTCTCATGCATTTCTAGTTTTTTAAGCGATTTTCAACCGAACGCGTCCTTCAGAACATAAAAAATAGTTCTTGCTGCTTTGCTTCTGGTTAACAGTCAACTGAATCCTTTTCACAAAAAAGTTCGACTGCTAGTACTAATTACCATGTGTAATTACGCATTGACTCATAAATTTATCTTTACCGATAAAGCGAAAAACGAGAAATGAATGCAAACGACGCATGAACGATTTGTGTTTGAAAATTGTTGAGAGCATTTTGGTGGTCGGTCCCACAAAATAAAAAGATTGTTATTTGTTTTAATTTAGATTATATTGGCAACATTTTACCCCTTTAAAAAGCGTGTTACTCACAGTTCTGCCTCGTCGGACGGTTCACAATGTTGCGACATGAACACGGTGATTTCCCTCCATCCGGAACCTCGATCCACCTTGGGCGCGAAACTCGGAGCTGGCTGGCTCGCTCCTGCCGTTTCCGCTGCTGACGTCGTTGCGAAATGGCACTGCGGAGGCTGCGCCGACGTGGATTGGCCAGATACCCAATGGCCCCGACAATTCAGGAATGACTCGCTGGCCGAATTGTTCCGGTTTCGCCGACCTAGCTTTTCCGCTTCCAGGCACTGTTGAACGGTCCATGCTCCGACTTTGACCACTGAGGAGGAACCGCATGGGCTTTTCCGGTAACGACACAGTAGACAGCCGCCTTGGCTGTTCCGGTCTCGTAGCTGCTGAACGACCCGACTGTTGATATTGCTGCCACCGGGTGCTATCCCCTTCACTTTGCCGATTCCGTTGCAAATCCACAGACCACCTGGCTGTTTCGCGTACCACCACCGAACGCGGCCGTCCTGGCTGGGCCGACGTTGATTGGACCGAACCGTACTCTTCCAAGTTCGCATCTCGACTCCCAGGGAGAAGCTTCGTGTGCACCCCGCGACTTTTTTTTTCCCCGGAACTCCACCTGACGTCTGTCATTTTCCGCCACAGCCACTGCCAACTTTTCCGAACCGAAAATTGCCCAGTCAGGAGATTTCATCCGACAATTTGTCCGATTTCGGACGAATTTGGCTTGATCTTCGACTGAAGTTTTCCAGCCAGGGTTTTTAGTTTGTCAATCCGCTGCACGCTAGCAAAATTTTGCTGAGAAGTGGGTTTTTTATTAAAAAATGTTGCCAGTTCGCTCGTGACATATCAAATTGAGAGAGACATTATTCAATGTTAATACAAATGCAACACAACATTGCTGCTTTGGTAGAATTTTTCATGGATCACGAATAAGGATCCATGAAAAATTCCTAAAACGCCACAAGGAGTTCGAAGGAGATTGATCGACGGTTGTATCGAGCAGACCTCGATAATGTTTCACCGTGCACTGGTGAATATATCTAAAATAAACCACAAAATAATCATAATACTAAACTAGATCTTAACGCCAACGAATCTTGGCAAAATCCATACAGAAGCTTAAGCTAATCAACAAAACTATACGCCAACGAATCTTGGCAAAAGTGTCGATCTTCACCATCATATATGGCAGAAAGAAACTCCTTCGAATCCTGAAATTTACAATTATTTTGCAAAGCAGCAAACGAAAATCAAGATCTGTTATCATTCAAAAAATAATGAAAAGATCTTACAAAGCTGAACTATTACAAGTTTAATTTTAGTAATTTGTTTTATCTGGTTTGGAGTTTGACACAGAAGATCAGGGTAAAGAGGGATTTAGTCCTCCAAACTACCAAGAGCCCGGAATAGAGGTTTTACCGCGCCTCCAGATCGCGTTCCTTTTGATTTTTCTTGGTAATCCCCTTATAATTGTGCATGCTCCGTGAACGTAATCGGTAGTAGTCAAAATCGGTAGAAGTTAAAATCAGTGTCGACAAAATCGGTGTAGTCGGAATCGGGATTATCAAAATCGGTGGTGTCGAAATCGGCAGACATGATCGGGTAAGTCATAATCGGTAAAGTTGTCAAAAATCATTTTAAGTTTGGTCTTGATTCGATTGTGAACTGCTGAGGCTAACGAATATCCCCTGGACGGCTCTGCAGGAGTCGCTTCGCCTCGCAATGGATTGTGGTGAAAACGCATTGCGTGTTTTTGTGCCGGAGACGACCTTGTTGACTACCGTAGGTAGTGGACATAGCTGAAGGTTTACGCAAACTAGAAGTCTAGAGGTTAGAAACAAGTTTGCTTCAGATTAACATTTTCGTTGAGGTAATCAATTTATTTTGATTGTGCTAGATCGGATCACAGTAACCAGATAGATGTTGTTTACTAAACAACCAACATTCAAAGATATGTCACTAAAAACGAGCGATAATAAAATAGTCATAATAATAACAACAGTCAGAACGATCATAACATACTGTCATAAAATAAACATCAATGAACATTGACGAACTCAATCCAAAAGGTTCGTTTTAGTTGGGCGCCATTTTGTTGAGAGCATTTTGGTGGTCGGTCCCACAAAATAAAAAGATTGTTATTTGTTTTAATTTAGATTATATTGGCAACATTTTACCCCTTTAAAAAGCGTGTTACTCACAGTTCTGCCTCGTCGGACGGTTCACAATGTTGCGACATGAACACGGTGATTTCCCTCCATCCGGAACCTCGATCCACCTTGGGCGCGAAACTCGGAGCTGGCTGGCTCGCTCCTGCCGTTTCCGCTGCTGACGTCGTTGCGAAATGGCACTGCGGAGGCTGCGCCGACGTGGATTGGCCAGATACCCAATGGCCCCGACAATTCAGGAATGACTCGCTGGCCGAATTGTTCCGGTTTCGCCGACCTAGCTTTTCCGCTTCCAGGCACTGTTGAACGGTCCATGCTCCGACTTTGACCACTGAGGAGGAACCGCATGGGCTTTTCCGGTAACGACACAGTAGACAGCCGCCTTGGCTGTTCCGGTCTCGTAGCTGCTGAACGACCCGACTGTTGATATTGCTGCCACCGGGTGCTATCCCCTTCACTTTGCCGATTCCGTTGCAAATCCACAGACCACCTGGCTGTTTCGCGTACCACCACCGAACGCGGCCGTCCTGGCTGGGCCGACGTTGATTGGACCGAACCGTACTCTTCCAAGTTCGCATCTCGACTCCCAGGGAGAAGCTTCGTGTGCACCCCGCGACTTTTTTTTTCCCCGGAACTCCACCTGACGTCTGTCATTTTCCGCCACAGCCACTGCCAACTTTTCCGAACCGAAAATTGCCCAGTCAGGAGATTTCATCCGACAATTTGTCCGATTTCGGACGAATTTGGCTTGATCTTCGACTGAAGTTTTCCAGCCAGGGTTTTTAGTTTGTCAATCCGCTGCACGCTAGCAAAATTTTGCTGAGAAGTGGGTTTTTTATTAAAAAATGTTGCCAGTTCGCTCGTGACATATCAAATTGAGAGAGACATTATTCAATGTTAATACAAATGCAACAAAATGTCGTATGTTTCCTATATGATTAAAATATAGCTATAAAAATTGTAAGAAAATTTAATTCATTTTATGGAATATCTTACACAACTCTAGCGTAACATTTAAAAAGGGCGAAACTGCCAAATGTAAACAAATCGAGTTAACGGTCATTGCGGATTTACGCAGTTGCACTTCACCTAATAAACGCGGTTTCATCTTAAAATCGCTTAATACTTTCAAAAAATTGATAAAATTAAAATGAGCGAAACTTCATGTTGATGCATTTTCATTGGAACGTGAAGTTACGCCTATTCAAAATTAGGTTAATTTTTCTATTCGTGTAGGGCCAATAGGCGTAACTGAGTTGACCGTGTGTGACAAAACGGCCTTATTAGTTTTTGCGTGTGAGACAAATGGGCGTAACTTCAAAACCAAAACAAAAACGGCCGATCAATTGGGCAAAACTCGCAGGCGTAACTGAAATCGAAAACATAAAAAGGCGAAACTCGAAAATCTCGGAAATTTAGAGAAAAAAGTTAAAGATTTTGATAACCAACGAACAATAAGTGAATATAATACCCTTTTTTTGATTTTGTTGAACAAAAATTGGTCGATTTTTTAAATAGGATTTGATAAGATGTTCCGAAATCTCCAACGCGATTTTCTCGTTTCGAGCTAACTGCCAGTTTCGCCCTTTTTAAATGTTAAGCTAGAACTATATTTTCTATTGATATTGCGTATTTTTGAAGGGTTATCGACGAAAGAATTAAAATAGGATTTGAAAAAAAATCTTCAAATTTCAGAGCGTTTTTCTCAGTTCGTTATTTCTGTTTCATTCAACGTAGTGAACCTGTATATAAGAGAAGTGACATCTGAAACACAAAATTCCAATCGAGCAAAAGAACTGTCAAAATCGATTCCAATCGATCCGAGCAGAGCTTTTACCTTTCTTATTGAAAACTCAATCAAGGAAGCTATTGTGATTGTTGTTATAGTTTAATCAGATAATTTTAAAGCTGGTCATATGAATTTATGATTAGGTGCAATTTTTTTCAATGCTTTGGTGAATCGTGTTCCTAGTCAAAAACTAACTGATTTTTAACGAAATTCAAGTCATTCATACCGTTCATCGCGATCCTTCGGGCATCGAGTTCAATGTTGTTTTGTGGGATTGAAGGAGCGTTCACTTTAGAGCTTGAACATTGAGCCAGAAAACAGTGCTGAGGATTTTTTTGTACAAGATTTCGGCGATGTTGCCACATATTTTATTTTAAGAGGGATCAGATGTCGCTTCTCTTATATGAAGGTTCACTAATTCAACGTAATGAATTCACGCGAGTTAGGCCGATGACATAGTGAGTGCGATGCGATACGAACCGGCGAATGCGATTCAATGCGGCGAACCACATTTGATGAAAATGTATGTGAATCGCTTAAACCTGACATACTCGCTAACTTTCAGCTACTCAGTTCAGAGTGGCGGTTACTCAGTTGTCGCCAAAACCGCACCTACTCAGTTCTAACTAAACGGCCTTTACTCAGAACTGACTAACAACCCTTTTCGCGACAACTGAGTCATGGTTACTCAGAATGCGCGAATAATTCTAAAGCGGTTTTTGCCGCTTTTTTCATGCTAGAATAACTAAAACCTGTATTATTATTCAGACAAATGATGGATTTGTTGATTGATGAATAATAAAAGTCAAAATATTGTTCATACACCTTTATTTTGAAAAAAATCCGCAAACTTTTTGATTTTTTTTTTTCGCCCGTCTGGTTTCGTCTCCCGGGCCGGGACCCATTATGCCGTACTAGATGGCAAATCTATTCGGACCATCATCACTTCGTCGCAGAATTCTGTAATATAAATAAAACCGTATCAACATCTAGAAATTACCTTTAAAATCAATATATTCACCATGTAAAATTTCAAGTTTTTGCTGCACAAAACCAACCAAGTTCAACCGCCTCGCACAGACTGTTCAACATTTACTCAGTTGTCGCCTTCAAGCACTCGAGTTCTCTGAGTGGCGAATTTCCTGCCGTCTGAGTAATCTTTCCGCTGATTTCTGAGTTCGTTAAGATCAGCCGTCGGCTGCTTCATACATGTGGCGACGTCTGAGTAAAAGGTAGCCGGGCTCTGAGTATTTCAAATTTAGCGAGTACTCAACGCGGCGAAGCAGATGTCAATTTGTTCCGCCGCTCGAGTTCGCATTGGCCGCGTTCGCCAATTCGCATCGCATCGCTCTCACTATGTCATCGGTCTTATTCTTTCACCCAGGTGGCAACTCAGTTATACCGTATTTGTTTTCTCCACTCGATCAGTGTTCCACCGTACCCGACAAAAACAAACACAAATCGTCGCCAGTGTATTCACTCACACGCTCTCTCGCAACACTGACAAAATTATCGGTGGGCCACCGTCCGCAAGCAGAACTCCGACAGGTCAAAACCAGTGCAACACCGTCCGAATAAACAAACAGTTTGACAGACACTCGGCATAAACAAATACGGTATTAGTTGTACGCTGGGGGAGGAAGACTGAATAAAAAAAGAAAAAAATCTTTCAAACGTCAAATTTCTCTCATCCATCTACCGATCAGTGCGAAGGTTCAAAATTTTACTTTCTTATTTAGTGATTTTTTATAAAACTTGTTTGATGCTGAAAAGCACTTGTTTAGCATAAAACAACGTTTTAATTAGGTTTTGTTTTGCTCTGGCAAATTCTTGCATGATCAGGCGTATTGAGTCGCTCAAATTTCGTCAAAGTTTTGAAATTGATAAATGCACAAAACTTTTCCATTGGCATCCCTGCAATTGAACATGCGGGCAATTTGTGTTTTGTGGCTAGGGATGTCTATAAGATGTTATTTTATAACGCCGTGTAACGCTCACAACTTTCATGCATGGCATGAATTTGATATAAATTTATTGGATAAAATAGTTTTAATATTAGATTATAGAATGTGAGATTTACATTCCTTTATTTTATTCTTTGATTTGTTGTTGAAAAGTTATTTACTTGATCATTTGTCCCTCTTGTCCCTTTCACGTATACAATTAAAAGTAATATTTTTCTTATAGGTTTTCGTTTTCGCCATTCCGGAAATGTGATCCTGAATAATTGGCGCGCCAAATTAATAATCTAATCGTAAAAGATCGTAAATAAAAAGTTTAATAAACTTACAATTAGTTCCATTAAAATCGTTAACCTAGCACAGTTTTACTGTTGTCAAATTTCAGACAAATTAACGGAAACAGTTTAAACAAAAAAACTCACAAAGAACGGTTGATTGATCCGCTAGGTTAGTCAGATTATTTTTATTATATTTATTTCGAAGAACTTTATAGATAAGTAATAAAAAAAACCCTTGAAATTTCTAAAAAAAAATAGATGATGGCCTCAACAAGTGAAGAAACAAACGCTGTAAAAAATCCAGAAACCTCAACTTTTCAAGAGTCCGAGGAGATTGACTTCGGGAGTGAACCGTTTCCGGAGATACCGGAAACGGTAGCAGAAGTGCTGTTAGAAACCAAACTAGCTACCGTCGAAAAGGAAGCCGAACCGATCGAAGAGGAACAGGAAGATGACGATCAATTGTTGCTGGAGGAAGCTGTGTTGAATGAGGATGACCAAGAGCAGGACACTCCCTCAGCAGAAACCGACAAACCGTCGACTTCTAGAAAAGGTACCTATATTTAAATAACAGTTTAGTTTAGTCTGTGTAAATGAAAACAAAAATCTTTTCTAGAACCAGCCGAGCCCAGATTGGTCCAGTTTCCCATAAGTAGGGTGAAACAGATCATGAGAATGGATCCGAATGTGAACATCGTATCAGCCGAAGCTCTGTTTCTGATGACCCGGGCGGCAGAATTGTTTCTGCAGACGATGTCCAAAGAAGCGTTCACCCACACGACCACCAGCAAGAAGAAAACGATCGCCAAACGAGACGTCGATCTGGCCATCGATTCGGTGGACACTCTAGCTTTTTTGGAAGGGATGATGAATGTGTAGTAGCTCGGTGGGATTTGGTGGGAATGTAAGTATGGATATAAATTATTATAAGTTATACGTAAAGTAGACTTTGTTTCTGTTTCTAAGACTGAGTATAGAGAAACTCCTTTTTGAATCTAAGGACCTTCTTAAATGTTAACTCTCATGACGATTTGGAAGCTGATTTCTACATTCGGAATGCGAAATGAATAACAAATAGATGTCTGTAGTTTTAATGATAATTTATTTCGCGTTTGAACATGCGCGGTTTCAACTTAAAACAATCTATTTTTTTTAGACAGAAATGAAAATAATTACTGATAGAATTATAAATGTGATCAATTCTCTTGAAATGATTGCAAACTACCCAATTACAGTGCTTAGATATTCAAAATAGTTATTAACGGCCTCTGCTTTTTTATTTTTCCAGGGATTTGGAGGCAGTTTGTACCTAAAAACGCCTTATAATCGTTGACCAACTAGTCATTTAAGAAATTTGTTAGTCTAGAAAAAAATTAAATCACACTTCTACAAAAACTTATTCACTTACAAATATCGATTTTTTTCGGAGTTAGTTTACTGAGGCCTAATTAATATTTGAAAAGGAAATGAATTCAAGATATCCCCCTACAATATTCTATTATAAGAACAACAATCTTACCCATATTAATTTTATATTGTTAATACTTATACATTAGCTCTCACAACGCTACTTCGTTATGGTTTTCCGCTGCTAATCTTCTCTCGGTGGTACATTTTGAGAACCTTCTTGGGAGGAACCAATTCCCTGCTCAAACCTGGCCTTTTCTTTTTATTATTTAAAGTAATCGGTTTCTTTTTGAGCAGATTTTGACCGACTTTCTGGTCACAGACCTGTTCACCTTCGCCGGTTTCCTGATCCTCTGCTGAAGTACTGCCGAACATATCCTTTCGCAGGATCAGATCTGAATCGTGCGCAAAGTTGCATTGACTCCCGAACCTGCAGCGACCCTTCCGGTAGCTCCAGCAAATTTTGCGCTTCTGTTCGTTGATTTCGTGCTCTGGATCGATCTGTTTGTTAATACAAAAATTTAAATATTAGAGAATTGTATGGGAAGTTCAATGCTAGGGAATTCATTTCAGTCAATGATATAATTTACCATTTTAACATGCTTTTCCAAGCTGGCCATTTTTGCATCCTCAGCTTCCTTGAACGGATTACTGAACACACCTCCCGGCATGATTCTTTTGTCGTTGGAAAACATCGATGTGGCACTTGGGAGTGTCGCCGGGGCTTCACTGTTAAGAGATTTCAATCGAAAGATTTGGAGGCATTTAAACATTTGAATACGTTTCTATCAATAGATTGAACATAAGGCTAAAAGTAAGGCTTCTTATTTGCAGTTGTTAAAATTTTGGAATTTTACAAAAATAAGATTTTTAAATGGGTTTTGGAGTCTCGCCTCTTTTTAACAGCTTGCTCATGACCTTCCTCATCCGAGGGATTCTCGCTTCCGGCGGAACTGGCAGCTGCTGATGAATCGGAAGAATTGTTTTCCTCATCACTATCTCCATAGTCGGCCACCAGAGAAAACATTCAGATGTTTTCTAGTTTTAGTTATATAAATGGGAATGGAAAGACACAACAACAGGACCTTAAATTATTTTGTAAATAAATTTTACGCGCAAGGGGTTCAGTTGAATTATTGAAAAGGTCTCGAATTTATTGGCGGTCATGTATACGCAAACCGGTTGAGAAATTTCTGGTAAACGACCTTTTGAAAAAATATCATTGTTATTGATTTTTTCCGTAAAATTTATGAATGAAAACAAATGATTTTCGTAACAGCTCATAACGTATACAATGCAATGTTGCCAAAACTCAAAGTTTTTTTTTAAAGAGTTGTAATTTTGCAACCATTGCTGGGTTGACCTTACAAGGTTCAGTATTGATGTGATGCTCATCGAAGTTTCAAAGCTATGTAAAACGCCTGCATTTATACACCACGTGTCGAAGATTTATTGTTAAATCATAAGTATAAGTTTTACAAAAAATAAACCCCCTTATTCTGCGCCGCGCGTGACGTGACGATAGTCGAATCACCCTAGTCACCCGATTCCAGTAGTCGCTTTAGGTGAGAAACGTCTTTTAGAATGAACTTTTTAAGTTCTTATCCTAATCTAGTAGTCAGCTGGGCATGAACCTCTGTCACATCGGCTTCAGGAATAAGGTGACAAGACTCACGTGACTCCAACTCGACTCGACTATCGTCACCTCACGCGCGGCGCGGAATAAGGGGGAAAGTTTTTTTTTTTAAATATTAATCGCAGCGCAACTCGTACACAGGGATGCCAGGTGCTGAGGAGTAAAAAGCTGGGCAATTTTGAAAAAAAGTCAGTGTGTCTGTGCATAGGGAAGATCACAAATTTGGTACTAAACAAGAAATTTGTCGATGTGCGTGAGGGGGGGGGGGGGGGGGGGGGAGGTATATTTGCTTTGGTATTCGGGTTATTTTCGAGTTGAGAACTTTATAACAAACACTGTTTCCAACCATATATCAAGCCGATCTTATTTTAAAAAAAATGTATAATGAAAGGATTGGTCAAATACCAATGAATACAAGCAAATTTCAGTCTAATCTGGCACTTACGGATCAAATCCGATGCAAAAATATTGATTTCATCACTCAATTTTGAAAGTCTGTAAAATCTGGGCACTCTCAGCAAAAATCTGGGCACTCTCAGCAAAAATCTGGGCAAAATCTGTGTCTGACCAATATCTGGACGAAGGGTCAAAAGTCTTGGTTTTACAGACAAATCTGGGCACCTGGTAACCCAGCTCGTACATTTGTGCGACCTGCCAAATCAGTGTAAAATCTGTCTGAGTTTTACACGCAATCCGCTTTTCAGTCAACCTTTGTACGGATAACTGCGACAAACAGCGACTGCAAAACTTTGTACGAAGTTCAATTTATTTTCAAAGGAAGAGATAATAACAGTTTGATTTATTATGAATCAAACTTCATACGAACATAGAGAGAGAACAAATTAGGTTCATCTTAACACTAACTGTAATAATTCTTCAACTAAGGTAGTCAGAAAAACAATATTTATTACACGACGGTTAAATTACATGTTGTCGGTTCTTCACTTCTAAATTGACTGACGCAGCAACTCACTTTCTAACTGTACAAAGGTGTTGTGCGTTTCCGATATGCACTAGCAAAGGGATGGCAGGAAGCGTGCTAATACGTGATGTTCGGAAGTGCGTGTGGCGTAGGCAAAGGCCGCGAACTGACTGGCTGGCGTATGATGGCGGCTGCTACCGAGAGCCCGGAGCAAGAGCGCCGGCGGCCGGTGAATAGTTGTCATAATATGTTCAGCTCACTTCACACTATATTAGGGCGCCTTAACAAGGCCCACAGTGGGCCCCACACATTCACCTTCTCCTCCGAAAAAAAGAAAAAACAAGTATGAAACTTAGGCTGATAACATACATGATTTTAAATTCAGCCTTAAAATTGCTACTCTCTACTGAAGAAGATTTATTGTTGGGGCAGGTGTAACACAAGGCTTATTTATTCTATCTCCAGTCTAACATATACTTATCTATTGTAAAACGATCTCACTAATATATTTAACGCATTGGTGACTAAATGCATCAGTTGATGATTCTTTTAACTTTTGAAATAACAATCTATATCAAAATGCATACTATTCAAAACGATTTATAATTTATTTTTTTTTTTAAATCTATCAAATACATCTGAAAATTAAGTACAAACAAATACTCCATAATCAGACCATCTGGCACCGCTGCACGAATCAGAAAGATGAAAAAATTGTTTTCTAGTCCCTTATTTAACTCATTTTCCTTTTCGATTTATTTAAATCAATTTTGTCTTTACGCCCTGATCAAATGTAATGCATGGCTGTGAGACAGCACTTAATCTGTCCGGTTAACACTCACTGAAAATCGAAAATACCCAAACTTGAGAACTGCCACCCGCCAAACCTAAGTTCAAGATTGACAACTTAAGTTTGTGAAAAAATCCCAGCTTGCCAATAAGCCAAACTTGTCCTTCAAGCGAAGAACTGTTTTTTTGGGGGGTTTTTGTTGTAAGCGCATCTGATTCTGTTACCTCCATCGTGGCAGATTTAGGTTTGGGGGGTAAGTTCAAAGCGAAGAACTGTTTTTTCGAGCGGTTAGCATCCTGAGATGGTAATCGCAAAGCCATTGCAGGTATGGGTGTGATTCCTGAACCTGACGATATTTTTTTTTATTTTGATTTCCATTTTATTGTGGTATCAGATTTTGGGGGATGAGTTCTTCTTTAAGAGCTTAACTTTGAGCTATGCCACCAATAGCCAAACCTGTAGGGAGGGAGTTTCATTCGGGTTGGTGGGGAAAGTTCTCAAGTTTGGGTATTTTCGAGGTTCAGTGCTTGTTATTTGTTTTAATGCTGTTATCATGCATTTCATCGTTTTCATTTTAGCGTGTACCTACGAAAGTAAACAAAAGTAAAAGATAATAATGTAAACAAAGCATTTTCAGTATCGATTTCTCCATTCAAACTTCGTTTCCCAGTCACCTGTGCCCCAAATCAAATGATATCTAACTGCAGTGACATAAAATGTCTGAAAATTTTCGGTAAGCTGTAGATTTCATTCGAAAGAGCAAAGTTTACCGATTGATAGAAGTCCTGTGTTTGGCGTTTCGCAAATTAATCACTAACTTTCGTTCGTTTGCAGTTTCGATCATTAACAAAGAATCAAATCAGCTGACTGGCAATCAATCGACGCACCCAACTATTCGGGAGACGGAAATATCGCGTATTATGACGCAGACGAATGGATCAGAGGTCATTCTTTTCGATTTTACCGGATGGGACAACTTTGCTAATCTTTGCGGTTCGACTAAACGGCAAACGCCTGATTTGATGAGTCAAACACTCCAGGCGACGATTTCGCGGAACTACTTAGTGTGCGTTGCAGCGTAATAAAGATGCGATAGATTGTGGAAAACTGAACACAGGAGCATCGAAATTTGGAAAACATGGCAGGATATCACTCGCGGTTTCAAGCATTTGCGTATCCAGAACAAAAAGGCAGAAACCTCGAGAGCCCTGACGTGAGCATGTCAGCCACTTTGAGGAATCCGATCCCTTGGCTGCTCCCTGGGAGTTGCCTCATGGCTTATACAATCCTCAACCGTCTAGTGACAAAAGGTGTAGTCGTACAACGGATCAGGTGGATTCAATTCAGAGTTCAAAACTCATCCAAGATGAACGAACAATCTATTTTTATCTTTGTCCACCTGTTCATGCAAATGTAGGGCATTAAACGCTTCGATAACAGTGAGAGTTGACATCACAGCGTCTCTGAACACTTTTTTTTGGATCAAAACGCCAGCGATGCCGAGTTTCGGCTCATGAACATCATTGCCATGGCCATTCTGCTCCGTTCTGAGAGTCCCTATGTCTATCATCATTGTGAGACGTGCTTCTGTGCAAAAATCAATTAGTGAAAGAACTCTGTGAATTACAGTACAAAATGCGATATTTGACGGTTCACCATGTGAGATTCGGGCTACAAGGCTACGACGGTGCCTTGTGCTCATGGCAGTCAGAGACCTTAAACAGTACTGAAAATTCAAATCTCAAATGTTTATGAAAGATTAACGTTTACTTTCACAATCATAATTTTATTTTTTTCACAAAAATATCCTCCTTATGCGTTTGGTGTTCTCATCTGAGTATTTGTTGATCACAGCAAGCGTTTAGAAGTAGCAAATAATCATAGTAACCCATGTTTAAATTTTTGAATAAAATCTCTCTCTTGTTCCAACTGTTAACGAAGCTAGTTCGTTTTTTACGGCTCTCCATATTCCAAAAGGTTATGGGCCCAGAGCCAAAAAGTTAAAAAGTAAAAGTTTATTTTAATTAGAGGTTTTAAAAAGTACCGTCGCGAGTTTCGATTATGTCTACCGGTCAAGGCGATGTAGCTGCAACAGCAAAAGCCTTCAGTTCGCTGAATTTGCCATCGATAGAATTGCTAATGGGCCGTGAAAATTGGTCCACGTGGCAATTCGCAGTCCAGACTTTTCTCGAACTGGAGGACTTGTGGGACGTGGTGAAGCCGACACCGAACGAGGATGGAACCATGCCGGTCGTAAACCCGGTGAAGGACCGAAAAGCGCGTGGAAAAATAATTCTTCTACTTGACCCTACGAATTATGTCCATGTGAGAGAAGCGAGAACTGCGCAGGAAACGTGGTCGAAATTGGAAGCAGCGTTTGAGGATTCCGGGCTGACACGAAAAGTTGGCTTGCTGCGAAAATTAATTTCAACGTCCCTAGCAACGATGTAACAGATGGTTTCTCATGGTCGTCGCCACAATGAAAAACGAGAACATAATTTAAAATTTTCTAATGGCCACTTTTATTTCACCCACCCAATCTCCTTCATCACAATGATGGTTCGGACGTGGTAAAAAAAATCGACTTACGGCTTTCTCATGACGGTGGAGGTCCAAATCGCAATTTCATCCCGTTCTTGGCGCTGCTGCTGGAGCACGTTGATCACCCACCGGCCGCCGCGGAAATTCTTCTCGTCTTCCCACATGGTGCGAATGCCCTGCTTGAACATCGAATAATCGCACCCGGTCTTCAGGTCCGACGGGCTCCTGATTTGGTTGTACAATCTCCAGAAGTCCTCAACGGTACCGACGGTGGCCACCTCGTTCAGATTGTCTCCCCACGACTTGTTCTTATCCGGTTCCTGATACCAGAGCGTCCACTGGAATTGCAGCGGATTCTTGATGATGCGATCCGGATCGACGATGCCGTACTGCTCGGTATGATTTTGCTCGGCGCTCCCCCGTCGTCGCTCAACCTCCTCATCGGTTTCGCCAGCCATGATTGCAAATCGGCTCAGCTCGTCAGCTCGTCGAAATGTCTGTCCAGACACGTTGATTGAAACAGGGGACAGGAAAATTTTGCTTCGCTGGGGCTTTTCGCGGGAAATCCCCCACACTTTTCGAACTTCGTCTTGTCGCAGCCTCGACCGATGTCCGGAAATATCCGATGACAGTTATTTTTCTTTTTTTTCCGTTTTTCGTGGACTGTGGGCTGTCGGGTTTTTCTTTTTAAAGTTCGATACAGTGGGCCAAATCTGGTCGAACAAGTTGATTTGTTTTTGATTAGGGTTGGGTTTTCTAACTCTATTTTTGCTCAAATCACACCATAACAAAAGCTCTAAAATTCAACTGTAACACAACATTGCTGCTTTGGTAGAAATTTTCATGGATTATGATAGAAATCCATGAAAATTTCAAAACCACGCCACAAGGAGTTCGAGGGAAAGAAATGATCGACTACATTCCGAGCATACCTCGGAAGCGTAACACCTACTGCAGAGGTGTCTAAAACTTAATACATAAATACATAATACATAAACACATCATAATAAACTCAAAGCCAACGAATCTTGGCAAAAATATCTTTACGCCAACGAATTATGGCAAAGATTTAACTAAAACTAAAGACGAAACTCAACGCCAACATATCTTGGCAAATGATGTCGATCTATACCAGCAGACCTGGCAAAAATTTCCTCGAATCCTGAACCAAACGACTAAAAGACTTTCACCCAAGCAGCAAAACAAGCATATTAAATCATGTAGCCATTGAAGAGAATAATAGCTGTGATTTTACAGTGAGGACTAAACAGAACTAAAAGCAACAGTTATCTCAGGAAAAGAGGGATTTAATCCTCTTAATTACCAAGGGCCCGGAATAGAGGTTATACCGCGCCTCCAGATCGCGTTCCTTTTGATTTTTCCTTGGTAACCCCCTTGATAACTGTGCCTGATGTATTGCAATGTAAATAAATAATTAAAGTAAATTTTAATTCACAACAATATCGAATAAATAACACGATACTTATGATTACACAATAATATGGTGTGATATACGAGAAGAGCAATAATGAAATAATGATAAGTACAATTATCGAATATTAAAAATCATAATAATTGTAAGTGGACGCAAAGTCCCTAAAATTTGTCGAACTAATAATCAAAGTGGTTCGATTTAGTTGGGCGCCATTTGTAACAGATGGTTTCTCATGGTCGTCGCCACAATGAAAAACGAGAACATAATTTAAAATTTTCTAATGGCCACTTTTATTTCACCCACCCAATCTCCTTCATCACAATGATGGTTCGGACGTGGTAAAAAAAATCGACTTACGGCTTTCTCATGACGGTGGAGGTCCAAATCGCAATTTCATCCCGTTCTTGGCGCTGCTGCTGGAGCACGTTGATCACCCACCGGCCGCCGCGGAAATTCTTCTCGTCTTCCCACATGGTGCGAATGCCCTGCTTGAACATCGAATAATCGCACCCGGTCTTCAGGTCCGACGGGCTCCTGATTTGGTTGTACAATCTCCAGAAGTCCTCAACGGTACCGACGGTGGCCACCTCGTTCAGATTGTCTCCCCACGACTTGTTCTTATCCGGTTCCTGATACCAGAGCGTCCACTGGAATTGCAGCGGATTCTTGATGATGCGATCCGGATCGACGATGCCGTACTGCTCGGTATGATTTTGCTCGGCGCTCCCCCGTCGTCGCTCAACCTCCTCATCGGTTTCGCCAGCCATGATTGCAAATCGGCTCAGCTCGTCAGCTCGTCGAAATGTCTGTCCAGACACGTTGATTGAAACAGGGGACAGGAAAATTTTGCTTCGCTGGGGCTTTTCGCGGGAAATCCCCCACACTTTTCGAACTTCGTCTTGTCGCAGCCTCGACCGATGTCCGGAAATATCCGATGACAGTTATTTTTCTTTTTTTTCCGTTTTTCGTGGACTGTGGGCTGTCGGGTTTTTCTTTTTAAAGTTCGATACAGTGGGCCAAATCTGGTCGAACAAGTTGATTTGTTTTTGATTAGGGTTGGGTTTTCTAACTCTATTTTTGCTCAAATCACACCATAACAAAAGCTCTAAAATTCAACTGTAACAACGAGCGACTCTATGGAAACGTATGTCAACACCATAGTAACCACAGCACATCAACTACGTGGAATCGGTTTTGACATAAGCGAAGAGTGGGTCGGAACTCTTCTGTTGGCAGGATTACCGGAATCGTACAGCCCTATGGTGATGGCACTCGAAAACTCCGGAGCAGCAATCAACGGCGATGTCATCAAGACGAAGCTACTGCAGGAAGTTAGAGCACCTGAGCCATCAGCAGGAACAGCGTATGCAGGGAGGAAACATTTTTCAAAACCACCACCGAAACAGCACCAAGAAAGGCAACCATCGGATTTTAAACGAGGTCCAAAATGCAGGATATGCAAATCACCTAACCATCTTTCAAGGGATTGCCCATCTAAAGATAGTCGAAAGTCAAAAGCATGGTGTACCGTTTTATCGACGAATGGAAGCGCACATTTTGGCGAAGAATCGAGCTGGTATTTCGACTCCGGTGCTTCGAATCATTTTACCAATTCCGTGTCGAAATTGGAAAACGTACAGAAAACCAGCGGTACCGTCGTTGCAGCCAACAAAGGTGCCATGCAGGTAGTGGCGAAAGGAAAATTGAAGCTGTTACCCGAGTGTAGTCAAGACGACGAGCCAATCGAGGTCAACGATGTGCAAGTCATTCCTGAGATTTCTACGAACCTGATTTCGGTGAGCCAAATAGTGAAGCGCGGACACACTGTCACGTTTAGCGCAGCTGGTGTGAAGGTCAACGAAGGGAACGGAAATCTGGTGGCTACCGGCGTGTTGGAGAATGGTTTGTTTCGACTGGCACAATTGCCTTTACCAACAGCAATGAGCGCGTCTTCCGTCGTGGATATCAAACTGTGGCATAGGAGAATGGGCCATCTCAACCTGGAAAGTGTTCAGCGATTGAAACGTGGTATGGTCTCCGGAGTGCAATTCGACGGTCCAGCGGAAATTGAAGATCGGTGTTCAACATGTGCGATGGGTAAGCAAACTCGTCTTCCTTTCAACAAGCAAGGTTCACGTGCGCAAGAAATCCTGGAAGTGGTCCATTCCGATGTGTGCGGACCAATGGAAGTTAATTCGTTGGGCGGCAGAAGATATTTTCTTACGTTCACGGATGATAAGTCTCGTCGCATCGCAGTGTATTTCCTGAAAGAAAAATCAGCGAATGAAATTTTTGAAGCTTTTGAAAATTACCGATGTTCATCAGAGCGGCAGACTGGCCGAAAGTTAAAAATTCTGCGAACCGACAACGGGAAGGAGTTTCGCAACAAGAAGCTGGAAGACCATCTGAACAGCCTGGGGGTTCGCCATCAAACAACGGCGGATTACACTCCCGAACAAAACGGTTTAGCCGAACGTGTGAATCGTACTGTGGTAGAACGGGCCAAATGCATGTTATTTGAAGCGGATCTGCCTAAGTCATTCTGGGCAGAAGCAACAGCAACAGCGGTCTACCTGGTAAATCGATCGCCTACCAAAGGACACGAGGTGACACCTGAGGAAATGTGGAGCGGAAAGAAGCCGAACTTAGCTCACATCCGAGTGTTTGGTTCCCCAGCTATGGTCCATATCCCGAAGCAGAAAAGGAGGAAGTGGGATGCAAAGTCCCATGAGTGCATCTTTACTGGTTACGAATCCGAAACGAAGGCGTATCGACTGTGGGATCCGAGGAAGAAAACCTTGGTAACATCTCGAGACGTCGTATTTGTGAGTGAAAATCCGAAGCGTAGCAGCGTGGTGTCCGTACCTGTGCGAAAAGTAGTCCCTCTGGACTTCGAGCAAACAGTTCAGGATGATCAGCTGCAGTTTCCAGCGGTGGTCGAACAATCTGGGTCTGACAAAGTGGTGCCGGTTCCTGAAGGTGAATGCGTGGTGGACGTTAGTGCTGATGAAGGTTCTTCAAACTATGACAGCGCAGACGAATCAAGCGACAATAGTAACGATGCAGCACGTGACGTGACAACTAACGCGCTCCCCCCGCAACTATCTTCAAATCCGCCCGTGTCACAGGCGTTGAGGCGCAGCGGACGGGAGCGCTATCTCACAGGCAAGTTGAAAATTTTTCTTTTTCCAAGCACTGGTTTGCCTTCCAACCGTTTTTCAGATGACCCCCCTCCATCCAACTCCAATCGAGGTCCTGAACCAGGAAATGAGAATCCTCACCAGGGACTGGCCGCAAAAAGCATCCAAGGTGGTGATCCTCGCACTCGTTCCGAAGCCCTGAAATCACCCGACGCTAGGCATTGGCAGGAAGCAATGGATGAAGAGTATCGATCGCTCATCGAGAACGGCACGTGGGATTTGGTCGAACTTCCTGCGAACCGTAAAGCTGTTGGATGTAAATGGCTTTTCAAGAAGAAGCTCGATGGAAATGGTGAGGTCGTGCGCCACAAAGCCAGGTTGGTGGCACAAGGATTCTCCCAAAAGTTTGGCGTGGATTTCGACGAAGTCTTCGCACCTGTCGCCAAACAGGTAACGTTCCGTGCCTTGTTGGTGGTGGCAAGCAGTCGTAGCATGGTCGTCAAACACGTTGACGTCAAGACTGCGTATCTTCATGGACAACTGGACGAGATTGTCTATATGAAACAACCGGAAGGGTATGCTGTTGGAAATAGTGTATGTCGTCTCAACAAAAGCCTGTACGGCCTCAAGCAGTCCGCTCGAGTGTGGAACCATACCCTCGATTCGTTCCTGCGAAAAATGTCGTTCAGCATTTCCAAAGCAGACCCGTGCCTCTATATTCGTCGAACGGGAACTGTCATCGCCTATCTGTTGGTTTACGTGGACGATATGGTGGTGATAACCGAGACTGAGGAGGAGTTCCAAGAAATATTTCAAGGTCTTCAGACGAACTTCAGGATTAACAACCTTGGAGACATCAAACATTTCCTTGGCATGGAAATTGTTCGTGGTCCGGATGGATTCAAGCTTAGCCAACAGCAGTACATCCGGAAGTTAACCCAACAATTTGGTCTCGGGGAGGCCAAACCCAGCAAGATTCCTCTTGATCCGGGCTACCTACAGCAGAAGGAGGAGAAGGAACGGCTGCCAAACAACCAGCAGTATCTCAGCCTTATCGGAGGTCTGCTTTACGTAGCTGTTCATACCAGGCCGGACGTGGCTGTCAGCACATCCATCCTAGCTCAAAAATCCAGCTGCCCAACCCAACTGGATTGGAATGAGGCAAAGCGTGTGCTGCGATACCTGAATGCAACATCCGACTTCAAGCTGAAACTGGGTTCCACAGAAGGCGAGTTGGCGATGTACGTAGATGCGGACTGGGCCGGTGATGCTCGGGACCGAAAATCTAACTCTGGCCATGCAGTATTTTTCGGAGGAGGCATCATATCCTGGGGATCCAGAAAGCAAGCGTGTGTGTCCCTCAGCTCAACTGAAGCCGAATTCGTTGCACTCGCTGAAGGGTGCCAAGAATTGCTTTGGGTGCGCCGGCTGATTAGCGAAATCAGTGGAGACGAGTCCATTCCCGCCAAGGTGTTTGAGGATAACCAGAGCTGCATCAAGATGGTTGACAGTGACCGGATCGAGCGACGAAGTAAGCATATTGACACACGGTACTTCTTCGTTCGCGACTTGAAGCAGAAGGGTGTTATTCAACTTCAATATTGCCCGACGGAGGATATGGTTGCAGATGTACTAACGAAGCCGCTTCAGCGAGTACGCCTTGAGAAGTTACGTGCTAAGATGGGTGTACTTACTGGATAATTTGAGGAGGAGTGTTGATCACAGCAAGCGTTTAGAAGTAGCAAATAATCATAGTAACCCATGTTTAAATTTTTGAATAAAATCTCTCTCTTGTTCCAACTGTTAACGAAGCTAGTTCGTTTTTTACGGCTCTCCATATTCCAAAAGTATTATCGATTTCCCTGTTATATTTATTCAAACTACTACCCATGAAAGCTTAAAAATCGAGATCAGCATTTTATTGCTGTAGCAAAATAAACTAGATGGATCTTTTCGTCGTACAAAAGCTGTCAGGCATGTACCACCCAAGCAACCAGAATTCCCTTAAAAAGGTTCCACAGAAGCTTAATCAGCTCTCGTTTGTGTCTGAAGGGAATGCTAATCAGCCCAAAATTTAAGTTCTTAAAGCTATTTTCAAGTTCGTTTAGGTAGCTGAAGAGAACGCTATTCAGCTTCTAAGAGAATGTCAAGAAACTTCTACGCGCCGAAAAAAATGTCAGATTGCTAGGTTGCCGGTCTATCATGGTCTATCTCATTGGTTTTAATTATATTGTTTTGATTACAAAATCTGCTTACACGCCTAGGGAATTGAACCGCTGCTCTCTAGATTGCGATGAAACTCACCAGCCTCTCGACCAATCCAGCAATAGATCATTGCCATTGTAATAATTAGTATTTAAACTCAATATGATTTGAGATGATTGAATAGGTTGGTCAATAGTTTGTTCCTTATGTCATTTGAAGGACTTTCAGTACACAATATGAATAATAACAATAATTCGCATCATCAAAAATTTATTCGAATATCTTAACATTTATAAGAAAAATTCGAAAAAATCTTGAATTCCTTTGGTAAATATCAGTACAGATATAAACAAAACAAATACCATGACAAGAAATTGACAGCCATTTTTGACATGTCGCTTAGAATTCCCATATAGGTTCTTTAAAACACCTTCAAGTATCTTAATGGTACGTTTTAGGATGTTACGCGAACGTTATCGACCTTCTTGAAAGACATTTTTGACATGTCGCTTAGTATTCCCATATAGGTTCTTCAAAACACCTTCAAGTATCTTAATGGTACGTTTTAGAATGTTACGCGAACGTTATCGACCTTCTTGAAAGTAGTTCTATTGAATGCGCTTAGAAGTTCCGTTATCGATAGTTTATCCTTTCAAAGGGCGATAGAAGTTCCTGAGTAACTTTTACGCGACAAGAGTCACCTGAAGTTCCCGTAAAACATTTTTTCAGCCAAATGTGAACTTCGGAGTTCGGAGTTAAGTAAAAACGCGACTTTTGGTTGCTTGGGCATTTTCATTTTGTTTAATATATTTATTGCTTTGGAACAGAGTTTCCTACCCACCTAAACAGACAAATCCAAACTTTTATCGAATTCAAGCTGCCCACAATAGTTCTATTGACAGTGAGTAAAACGTTTATTTCACTAGTTTTAAATACTGCACTATTAACTCTATCACGGATGAGGTAGAACTAACTAGAGGCGCATTGATGAATGCGCCCTTTAATAGGCTGACACGCGAGCAAAGGATCACGTGCTTGCGCCGGATGGAAACGCCTAGATGTTACCAGACTGCTTCGTTTCTTCTGCCGGTAAGAGCATCTCTCTTGCTCTCTTTGCGGCGTCCGCTCACTTGGGTCGGTGCTCGTTGCTGGGCATCAACGTTGCGTGTTGAGAAATGCTCACTGATGCTGGGAGCATTCGTTTGCCAAAAGTTATGGCAACAAATGAATTCCAATTTCATACATTACAATAAGGATCCTTTCCCAAATCTTAGAATAACGATTCTATCAGGTTATGGCTAGTTCTTATGATATGTCCTAGCGTGGGTGCCGCTGCATGGGACGTCAGAATGCAGTTAGATTATTGAATAACAGATTGAACTTTTTTGATTTGTTAGATTGCCCTCGCCGAAGGAATGGTGCACTTCAGAGCAAGTCGAAGTTTGTTGTTTTTTTATACTAATAACCCGAAAAACTAATTCTTCTGATATACCTAATTCAAAATTGGGATGGCATTCAGGTTTCGATCAATTCAGTAGAAGAAAACGCGTGCTGTTATACTATTTTAAGACTTTCCATTCCACAAAGAAACGATGAAATCAAACGCCTGTTAATAGGCAACATCATCGGTACATATTAGTACGTGCAACATTTTGGTTTATTTCTTTTAAGGAAATTTCATCGAAATTTTCTCCGTAACGAGAGTCATTAGAATCGACCATTATAATAAGTCATTTTCAGAAGTTGTGCGACACCTGTTACTTTTTAAACTTGCCAATGGCGTCTCTTCCTTTACCCCAATCCGTGCTTAGTATTTCAGTCGAATTTGTTTTCATCATCATTGCTTCACCAGATGAAAACTCACAACCAACATTTCTTCAATCTTAAGTCATTCGTTCTCAATTTATTAATTAACTGGATTGAAATTTAAAATTGGTTGATTTTTCGTATTGTAACGATACACCAAAAGCATGAGGGAACTATATCGATTTAATAAAGGTGTGGTAGAATATGTTTACCTAATAATCGGCTATTAAATATCATCTAAGCGAAAACTTCTGAAGGAAGCACACTTTCCACGAAGTTAAGTTTCGTTCTAAAATATTTTCCATCCCAATAGGCTTCAATCTACAGGATTAATCGTCTTGCGTTGAACTCTTTCAGATCTACTCAGAGAAACTTCTTATTATTCTATAAACCCAATCTTAAGAGGACCGCTTAGCGTAATTTTTACAAATTACAAATCTGCTTGCGCCATCTCATTTGGGATTCGTTTTGCACTATCTCCTTTCAGAACTGCCATGCGCGATCTCTTTTCAGATCCGCTTTGCGCGATCTCTTTACGGATCCGCTTTGCGCGATCTCTTTTCAGATCCGCTTTGCGCGATCTCTTATCAGATGTTTTGCGCGATCTCCTTAGAGATCCGCTATGCGCGATCTCCTTTGAGATCCGCTATGCGCGATCTCCTTTGAGATCCGCTTGCGCGATCTCCTTTGAGATCCGCTTGCGCGATCTCCTTCGAGATCCGCTATGCGCGACCTTTTACAGATCCGCTTTGCGCGATCTCCTTTGAGATCCGCTTTGCGCGACCTTTTTCAGATCCGCTTTGCGCGATCTCCTTTGAGACCCGCTATGCGCGACCTCCTTTGAGATCCGCTTTGCGCGACCTCCTTTGAGATCCGCTTGCGCGATCTCCTTCGAGATCCGCTATGCGCGACCTTTTCCAGATCCGCTTTGCGCGATGTCTTTTGAGATCCGCTATGCGCGACCTTTTCCAGATCCGCTTTGCGCGATCTCCTTTGAGATCCGCTTTGCGCGACCTGTTACAGATCCGCTATGCACGATTCCAGATCCACTTCTATTAGTCGGTGTAATCATTTCGCTAACAACCTGCGTTTTTTTAAAACTATCTCGCGCGGTATTTTTGAGCACACTCATCGATTTGTGGTTGTTTGTTTTATGTTTCGATTTTTTGCAAGCGGGGGCAGCCATCTTGGAAAACTTCAAGCTAATTTTTTCAATGATGGTTATTTAGCACGCAAACAAACAATTCGCTTCTTTTTCGGATCCGATCCCTTTCCACCAGTGCCTGAAAATCGGATAAGCGTCCAGGAATGTTGAACCACTTGGCAAAAATTTGAATCCTGGCGGGATCATCATTGTGCGTTTCCGATATGCACTAGCAAAGGGATGGCAGGAAGCGTGCTAATACGTGATGTTCGGAAGTGCGTGTGGCGTAGGCAAAGGCCGCGAACTGACTGGCTGGCGTATGATGGCGGCTGCTACCGAGAGCCCGGAGCAAGAGCGCCGGCGGCCGGTGAATAGTTGTCATAATATGTTCAGCTCACTTCCCAACCAACCAAAAGTCGCGTTCTAACTTAAAGATGGAACCCCGAAGTTCACATTTGGCTGAGAAAATGTTTTACGGGAATTTCAGGTGACTCATGTCACGTAGAAGTTATTCAGGAACTTCTATCGCCTTTTGAAAGGTTGAAATATCGATAACGGAACTTTTAAGCGCTTTGAATGGAACTTCTTTGAAGAAGGTCGGTAGCGTTCGCTAAGCACTTTCTAAGATAACTTCAGGTGTTCCAAGGAACTTATTTGGGAAATCTAAGATACCTCTCGGTATTTAAAGGAACTTATTAGGGAATTCTAAGCGACATGTCAAATATGTCTGTCAATTTTATGTCATGGTATTTGTTTTGTTTATATCAGTACTCATGTTTAGAATGGAGTTCAACGCAAAATGAAAAAAATGTCTGAGGTTGAAACAAATATTTAAAGAATTTTCCGGATTTTTAACATTGAAGTTTTTATATTTTCAGAGCCTTTTCATCATCCACCGCTGCGATTGAGAAGAGTAACATTATCGCTTGCTGCCTGTGATTAGCACCCCCACTGCATGCATACTTCAAAATGCAGTAGTTTCGGAAACATGATTTCTGCTGGAGGACTAGGCCGCTGACGTAGGTTATAGTGTGTCTAATTATGTTGTGTGTTGTGTTGTGTGTTAAAAGAGCGATTTATCTGAATAAACGTTTGATGATAAAATATTTGTAATTTCATATTTATTTGGTGTACCGAAAGTTCTTTAAAACGAAATGTATAAACTCCCAACCAACCCATTCGATCATCGCTCATACGCGAGTCCAAATAAAATTAGTTTAAGTACTAACTATTACAATGGCAATGAACTATTGCTGGATTGGTCGAGAGGCTGGTGAGTTTCATGGCAACCTAGAGAGCAGCGGTTCAATTCTCGTAAGCGTAAGTAGCATTTGTAATAAAAAAAAATTTAATTAAAATTGAAATCAATGAGATAGACCATGATAGACCGGCAATCTAGCAATCTGTCATCTGGTTGTCAGAGCAATCTGTCAACTGGATTTTTTTTTTCGGCGCGTAGAAGTTACTTGACATTCTCTTAGAAGCTGAATAGCGTTCTCTACAGCCACCTAAACGAACTTGAAAGTAGCTTTAAGAACTTAAATTTTGGGCTGATTAGCATTCTCTTCAGACACAAACGAGAGCTGATTAAGCTTCTATGGAACCTTTTTAAGGGAATTCTGGTTGCTTGGGTTTACACTATATTAGGGCGCCTTAACAAGGCCCACAGTGGGCCCCACACAGGTGTCCCTACAATAATGCATGTATGTGTGATGGGAAAGGTAGGAACAGAGAATAGAAACACTGAACAAATAATTCACATTTATTACACGTATTCTTTTCTTTTTTTTTTTTGTTTGTTAGTAAGAAAGTTATAGGAAATGTTAGGGATAGTATAGACGCAGTAGTTAGTACTGCCATTGGCCATAACGTTTTGGTGGCACAACAATCCTTCCACTTTGAGTCATTTGAGGTGCATTTGATGGCGAGTCTGATGACTGACTAGAGAACGAGTGGAATGAATCATCCTCAGATTCGAAGTCACTAAACCCCAGGAAATCAGGCTCATCAGTATCAGTAGGTTGAGGAGAATAAGAGATATTTTCAGGGATTATTTCATTACGTACGTACGGAAGACTAACAACCTTTTGAGATGGAGAATCAACTGTTTTTGGGGATACATTTTCATCAAGTATTATTTCTTCCAAATTTACTTCGCTGTTAACCGTAGGCGATAAGAAACGACGATTTCGACGAAAATGATTTCCAAAGTCATCTTTGACAACATATGATCGATTGTTCACTTCCCAAGCAACCAAAAGTCGCGTTTTTACTTAACTCCGAACTCCGAAGTTCACATTTGGCTGAAAAAATGTTTTACGGGAACTTCAGGTGACTCTTGTCGCGTAAAAGTTACTCAGGAACTTCTATCGCCCTTTGAAAGGATAAACTATCGATAACGGAACTTCTAAGCGCATTCAATAGAACTACTTTCAAGAAGGTCGATAACGTTCGCGTAACATTCTAAAACGTACCATTAAGATACTTGAAGGTGTTTTGAAGAACCTATATGGGAATACTAAGCGACATGTCAAAAATGTCTTTCAAGAAGGTCGATAACGTTCGCGTAACATCCTAAAACGTACCATTAAGATACTTGAAGGTGTTTTAAAGAACCTATATGGGAATTCTAAGCGACATGTCAAAAATGGCTGTCAATTTCTTGTCATGGTATTTGTTTTGTTTATATCTGTACTGATATTTACCAAAGGAATTCAAGATTTTTTCGAATTTTTCTTATAAATGTTAAGATATTCGAATAAATTTTTGATGATGCGAATTATTGTTATTATTCATATTGTGTACTGAAAGTCCTTCAAATGACATAAGGAACAAACTATTGACCAACCTTATTGAAGAGGCTTTTCGTGGGCGATGCCACATGAATAAAAATGATGGCTACAAAGGATTATGGCAAGACACACCCACACTTCCCCAAACCAGCGTGTACTCACCGCATTTTCGCCGAATGGATCCCACTGTACGGCACCTCGCCTGCCCTGCATGCGTCCGCCGCCTTTCGACCGAGCGCCGATCGGATGGCACCTCGTGCCTCTTCCGCTATTCGGCCGCCCTACGCCTGGGGCCGATTGGTGGCGCTGTCGCTGCTGGTTGGCCGCCCTACGCCTGGGGCCGATTGGTGGCGCTGTTGCTGCTGGTCGGCCGCCCTACGCCTGGGGCCGATTGGTGGCGCTGTTGCTGCTGGTCGGCCGCCCTACGCCTGGGGCCGATTGGTGGCGCTGTTGCTGCTGGTCGACCGCCCTACGCCTGGGGCCGATTGGTGGCGCTGTTGCTGCTGGTCGGCCGCCCTACGCCTGGGCCGATTGCTGGCGCTGTTGCTGTTGCTTTCCCTTGTGGACCCTCTCTGCCGGAAGACCTCCACTTTTCTTCACGGCAGAGTCCCGGGGTCTCCGAGTTTTGTTGTGCTGCTCGGCGATTCGGAGTGCCGATTGGCAGCACTGCGGGAACTGTGGCCCTACGCCTGTGGCGCCTCCTGGGGTCTACCAGGGGGCTGCTGGTCTTGGTTGATTCGTGCCTCCGTCCTACACTTGTGGCGCCTCCTGGGGTCTACCAGGGGGCTGCTGATTTTCTTCGGCTCGCCCGAAATTGCCGCGCCGGAAGGCAGTTGAGGTGAGGGGGGAAAAAAGAGCCCTGAGGAAGCAGAAAGGAAACGCTTAAAATGCTGGCTTACGGGTCTAGTGCGAACGACTTACGCAGCGTGGTTGTGCGGCTCTTTTTGTTTTTTCCTGTCCACCTCTTCTGGCCGGCTTGTCTCGACGATAGGTTTCTGTCAAGATGCAGAAATTTTCAATACTGCGAAATTATTGGTGCACTGCAGGGTGGTGCTTACCTTTTTCTTTTCTTCGGCCAAATCTATTGAAGGTGTACCTTCCGGCTCGTCTGGCACGCGCTCTGGAGTGGATTTCTGCACGGTGGGGTGAGAAACTGTTAGCGCAAGATGATCGGTGGACTGCACGGTAGGGCTTACCTGCTTTTTCCGGCAAATCCGCGAACGCAACCCCACTTCCCGATTTTTTTTCTTTTTAGCGGCACTTTTTCCGTCTGTTCACGACGGTGCTAGGAACGAAATGGCGGATCTGTTCCGCGTGGCCCGTTTGACAGCTCTTGTTGCACGCTGCGTTTCCTTTCCTCATTTTTGGGTGCTCTTGACATAAAATTTCACGCTTGTCGTATTTTAACCAATTTTGGTTTAATAATAACAACACGCTGATTTTTCTCTATATGGGGATGGGTTTTTATGTGTTAGTTTGCCAATCGCTCGTATCGTGAAATATTTTTAGGACTAATAACTTAGCTATAAGCTTAAATGCAACACAACATTGCTGCTTTGGTAGAATTTTTCATGGATCATGACAAGGATCCATGAAAAATTCATAATCACGCCACTAGGAGTTCGAAGGAGATATGCAAATCGACGGCTGTGTCGAGAAAACCTCGTACTGATGTCACTCTGCAGTGGTGAGTATACTCAAAAACTAAAGACAATAAACTTTATCTCTACGCCAACGGGTTTTGGCAAAATCCAAATCAAATCTAAGCCAACGAGTTATGGCAAATGTGTCGATAATTACCAGTATATCTGGCAGAAAGAAACTCCTTCGAATCCTTAAAACAATCTACTTAATTACATCCACCTCAGCAGCATACGAAAATCCAAAATCAAATGGTTATTGATAAAGATAATAACCTAGATCTTACAAATAGAACTTAACAAACGAAATTTAGGTGGGAACTTAACTGGTTTATACTAAAAGCAACAGAAGTCTAAGGAAAAGAGGGATTTAATCCTCTTAATTACCAAGGGCCCGGAATAGAGGTTATACCGCGCCTCCAGATCGCGTTCCTTTTGATATTTCCTTGGCAACCCCCTTGACAACTGTGCATGATCCATTATGTATCATTTTGTGAGGTTGGTGATTTGTGGTCAAGTCTGAATCGGACAGTTGAACTGTCGACACCATTTCAGGCGAGGGTAATTTGTGGTTCCGCTGCGCGTATTTTGGGGTGTGGACCGTGGTAGATGGTGATCTCATAGCTTGTGGTCTTGACAAAGTTGGTAGATAGCTTTTGAGAATTTCGTCTAGATCGGGAAGTCGTAATCGGAAGTTGACCTGGTTGGTTGAAGGTGTTCTTGATCGGGAAGTCTTAATCGGGAGTTGACATGGTTGGTTGAAGATAGTCATGATCGGGAAGTCTTAATCGGGTAGTCTTAATCGGGTAATCTTAATCGGGAGGTCTTAATCGGGAGTTCCTTGTGGATGTACTTGTTCGATTTTCTTATTTCTGGGAAGCCTGGTCAGCTATGGTCCTCCGGACTAGGAGAAAGTCAGCAGGAATCTTGCAACCTCTTTCAAGCTACCCTGGGCGTTGTCCTGATTCGTCCTGTTGATACTGTGCTGAATAAGCAGGGTTCGTGTTAGCGGGACAAAATCGGATATTGCTGCTGCTGCGAATGAGCTCCCTCAGACGGGCCCTTCTTCCGGAGTCGTCGCGCAAAGCAGATGGTTGTGGTGCTGACGATGAACGTGTTTTTTGCATCGGCGATGCTTTTGTTGGCAACCTTGGGTAGCGGACATAGCTAAACTTGTTACTGTACTCACGAGGAGGTAGATAAGAGATATTGCTCACTGCGTTTTCCAGATGCACGATTTTTCCCGATCGGCCTAACGGTATTTCCTGCGCTGTTGCGCTTGGTTGACAGGCTTTGGCTGTGGTCATAGCTGAAGGGTTTTTGTATTGATTCGGAGATTTTTGGGGTTGGTGGATGATCTCCTGTTTGTGGTAGTAACGACTGGCGTGTTTTGACCTCGTTAGGCTCTTGTTGACTACCTTGGGTAGCGGTCATAGCTGGATTGTGGGCGTGTGGCTTTTGACAGTTGGCGAGAGAGAGTCGATATGGTAGTAGCGGCCGTCATGATGTCTACTCCTCACAACTTCTTCGCATAACTGTATTCTATGGTGCTGAATCCTCTTCTTGATGTCCTGACAATCCTTTCAATTGCAGCGACGTGGTGTTTGGAGCTGCTGTACTTGACTTTCCGAACATTCCAATATCCCGAACCTGGATGGGTTCTCTGCGATGGTGTGTAGCGCCTGGCTACGGTGGCTCACCAGTGCTACTATCCCCAGCGCTGCTACGCTGCTTCAAGATGACAGGATTGCATTCTGGACAATGAGTGGCGGCAATCCCACGCAAGGTTACCAGCCCTCTCCAAATTCTGACGAACTTCCTGGCAGAGTTCTCAGAGTCCGTTCAGCCGACGCTGGTCCCACGCAAGGCCGTTGTCTCCTTCATAAACGCCCACTTCGTTGTGTTCGTCGTTGTCCTAGCGACGACTTAGCATCAGCTGTGCTTCATTGAGTTGTTCGAATGGAAGAGTTCTGCATAATTTACTCCGAGTTGTTTGGGGGCGAGGTTTCTGAGATGATGTTGGTCCTTCAGCCTTCTCCATTTCGTGTTTTGTGCTCCGAGTGAGCTTGTGGTCAGCGTTGTTGCTTACATAGCTTGAATGCTAGTCTGGTTTGATGTCCTTCACATGGTAGCGACCTCGCTTTCCGGTGACGACATCCTCCAGAGTGTAGAGATTGACTCCCAGCTTTTCTTTAACGATAGCCGGAATAAATTTGGGGTCCAGTTTCTTGTTGATATGGTCCGCCTTCGAAGAAAGAACAAACGAGCGGCGCCATACTAGCTCGCCCGGTTGAAAGGACACAGTCCGCTTTTGTAGATCGTAGCGCTTCTTTGTCTTCTCGTGGGTCTTCTTGATCCGCTGTTGGATGAATTTGTGAATCCTGTTGATCGTGGATAGCCGCATCTCCTGCGCGACCTTTGGATCGTCTGACACGTTTAAGTCCTGCAGAGTGTAGAGGTCCGTATGCAACAGAAGTTCCCTTCCGAAGTTGGCGAAGTGCGGGCTGACTCCGGTTGATTCGTGCTTCGCACTGTTGATGGCTGCGGTGATGGCGGCCAGGTTCTTGTCCCACTCTCGATGATCTTCCTCCAACAACGATCGAACACAAGTGATAAGAACTCTGTTCACTCGCTCGGCGTTGTTGACCTGCGGTGCGTAAAAAGCGGTCTTCATGTGGATGATGTTGTGACGGCTTAGCAGTGCTCGAAACACCTGCGACTCGAACTGCTTGCCGTTATCTGACAGTATTATCCTCGGCCTGGAGAATTTCAGGAATACCTTTTCTTCCAAAAACTCGACCATCTTGGTTGAATCGGCTGCTCGCATCGGGTGAGCAATGACGTATTTGGTGATCCAATCGACGATGACCAGGAGAACTGTGTTGCCCTTCTTAGATCTGGTGAGCGGCCCGACGAAGTCAATGGATATTAACTCCCACGGTACCTTTGCTGGCTTGAGCTTCCCCATTTGCGGCATCATTCTTATATTGGGCGCTTTACTAGCCTTGCACGTAGTGCATGCTTTGACGTAACGGGCGACGTTGTCCTGCATCTTCGGCCAGTAATAGTGCTGCTGTAGTTTGTGCCACGTCTTCTGGAAGCCTAGATGCGCTGCTGATGGTGCGTCGTGATATCGACGAATGAGTTCTGCTCGGTGGTTTTCCGGAACAACTTTCTTCCATCGATGCGTGATTAAACCAGCCTCATCCTTACAATGACAATTTTTGTAGAGCTCGTTGTTCGCGATACGGAAATCGGGATATTTGTCGCCTTTCCTTTCTACCTGCTTGACGATGTTCTTGTACCATGGATCATTCACCTCGGAAATCGAAAACACTAGCGAACAGGCTACTCTGGATAGCGCATCTGGTACGGTGTTGCAGCTGCCCTTCCGGTACCTGATTTCGAAATCGAACGCGTTGAGTCTCAAGAGCCATCTGCTCATCAAAGCTGTGGGGTTTTTTAAAGTTTTCAGATAGCTGAGGGCGGAATGGTCACAGTAGACGACGAAACGTACCCCTTCTATATACCCACGGAACTTTTCTATCGCACGAATAACTGCTAAGCACTCTTTTTCTGTGACTGTGTATTTTCGCTCCGACGAAGATAGCTTCTGGGAAAAATAACTGATCGGGTGTTCTTCTCCCTCGATGTCCTGCGTCAATACAGCACCAATCGCGACATCGCTAGCGTCGCATGCTATTGAAAACGGTTTTGTGTAGTCCGGCATCGCAAGTACTGGTGCGGTAACTAAAGCTGACTTGAGTTTGAGAAAAGCTTCTTCTGCTGCTGTAGTCCATCGAAATTTGATCTTGGCTTTCGTGAGCTCCGTGATTGGTGCAGCAATTCGTGAGAACTCCGGAATGAAGCGTCGATACCATCCGCATAAGCCTAGGAATCTTTGAACCTCCTTTCGTGTATTTGGAACTGGAAATTTGACGATGCTCTCCACCTTTTCCTCGTCGACCCTCCATCCTCCTTCACTGAGAACGTAGCCCAAATATTTTATGCGTTGGCGACAGAACTTGGATTTTTCCGGAGAAATGGTGAGATTCGCTTGACGTAGTCTGGTTGCCACTTCCTGAAGAACTGCTACGTGTTCGTCAAACGTTTTGGAGCAGATAATAATGTCGTCCAAATAATGAAAGACGAATGGCTCCATGTCCGCGAAAAGATGTGTCATTAGTCTTGCGAGTCCTTGACTTGCCGTACAGATACCAAAAGGAACAACCTTAAATTGGTAGTGACCACGGGATGGTACAGTGAATGCTGTTAAGGGTCGTGACTTTTGTTGGAGCGGCATTTGCCAGAAGGCATCCTTCAAGTCAATTGAAGATATGTACGAGCATCCTCCGAGGTTATTGATGATTGCGGATATCTGCGGTATCGGATAACCTTCGTTCACCATGATTGAGTTTAGGTGTCTCGCGTCTAAACATACCCGGTATCTGCCATCTTTCTTCTTCACCGCTACCAGTGGATTGTTCCACGGTGAGAACACTGCTTCTTCGATCACGTCTAGGGATAGCATTCGGTCGACTTCCTTGTTAACTTCCGCTAGGACGTACTGCGACATTGGGTAGTACCGTTGTTTCCTTGGTGGCGCATTTCCGACGTCGATTTGATGTTCATAGATCTGCGTCCTGCCTAGTTTACCATCTTCTGCCTTCGGAAATGTGTGTACCACCTGGTCTAGTCGCTTTTGCTGTTCTGGTGAAAGCGCCTTCATCGGTTCTGCATCTTGTTCAATTTCATTGTTCATTATCGAGAAGCACACTGCCTTGACGCCAAACGTTTGCCAGAAGTTCATGCCCATGATAGCGCAATCTGGCAAGCTAGGCACGAGTAGAACCGGCAAAATTTCGCTTCGATTGTTGTACGATATTGGCAGACGTGTGAAGTGATTGATCTGGTGTGGCGTTCCATCCGCTGTCTTGATCCCACCGTTCAGTGCTTCTTTTCGCAGTCCCAGCTCTTCTACGATCTGTGCTTTGCTGCCACCTAACAGAGAACAGTTTGCACCACTGTCCAACAAAGCTGTAACTTTCTTTCCAAGAACGTCCAAAACGGCGTGTGGACGATTGTCATGTCCGGGATTGATAATGATAGAGTTGATGTCTTGTAAATCGGGAGGTATTGAAGGTTGATAGCTGTGTTGCGAAGAATCTGGCCCTCCATCTACCACCTCCTCGCTGCGGCGTTTTCCGCTTCGCTGTTACAAACAAGACAGCTGCGTAACGTGTAACCTTTTCGACCGCATCTATAGCAAAAGAGAATTGCCTGTGCCTTCGTGCAATCCGGAAACCTATGCCCCTCCTCATCGCAGTTCCAGCAAAGCGCTGGGCGGTACGCTGTATGCTGAACAGGATCTAGATCGTACATGTTGCTGCCTGCTTGCTGAAGCTGCTGGTTTTGGAGCTGTGGTTGATAGTGCTGTTGGAATTGCCGTTGAGGCTGCTGTTGTTGAAGCTGCTGCTGTTGAGGCTGCTGTCGCGGCGCCCATTTAGCTTGCTGTTGCAACGGATGTTGTATTCGATAGTTCTCCGCTTGACTGCCTTGCCGATTCACCAAATTGTTCTGACCTGCCGAAGTTGTAGGCGGTTGTTGACGCTGTTCCGGTCGTTGTACAGAGTGCTGCTGTTGTAGTCCTGTATTGAAACGATTCGATCTGCGCTCCAGTTGAAGCTTCATGGCACAAACTTGCTCGTACAGCTGGTTAAAGTCCCCTTGCAAACCGTTTGCTTCTTCTGGATCCACTAGATCTGCTTCAGTTTGGATAGCTGACGTTGAAGCCGCACCTTGCTGGACCTCGTTCTCCACCGCATGTACTCTGTTGAAGCGTGGCTGTTGTATTGGTAGCCGATGCGATGGTGCTGAGTATGATGTGGCTCCGTACAACTGCTCGTCCGCCTCCACTGCTTGCAATCTCCCAAAACGCTGCTGCTGGTGTTGCTGAGATCGACTTGTTGTTGCTGGTGTTGCGAAGTTCGGTTCTAGTAAGCTGTTGTGCGGAATTGGAATCCTGCGCTGCTGGTTCAGTAATAGCCTTGTTTCGTCGAAGTTGCTGCAGACGTTGACCAGGTCCATCAGTGTCTTTGGCTGAGCGGCTGTTACTATTGTTGCATAGTCCATGTTCATATTTTTCTTGACTATGAACAACTTCTCCTCTTCCGTAAGTGGTGGATCGATGAAGCGGAATAGTGTAGAGATGTCACGGAAGAACTTATCGAACGTTTCGTTGGCACCTTGAAAACGGAAGCTGGCTTCCAACCTCAGGATCTGAGCATACCCGCTAGGCAGGAATTCCCGTCGAATTTCTTGCTTGAATGCTTGCCAGGAATACAGGCGACGTTGGGCAAGTGCTCTGGAGTACCAGTCGAGGGCGTCTTCAAGCAACAGGTGCTTGATAGAAGCCAGAAGTGTCTGATCGTCGATTCCCTCTGATCTGGCAAACGTCTCCACCCGGTCCAAGAAAATGTTGAGGGACGTGGTGTCCTTTTCGCCTCGGAACTTGAAAGGCCAATTGTGAATCGCCTTCTGCATCCGCCTGTCGTAGTTGCTACCACTTCGGTTTGTAAAGCTGTCGTTCAACTGCTGCTGCCTCCTTTGTCGTTGTTGAATGTCGAACCGCAGTTCGTCTAGAACGTTCACAGCAGCCAGCCCAGCCGAACTACCCGACCTCCGGATGATTACTTCCTCCGAGTCCCTCTGTCCTTGTCTGCCTCCTTGGAATGGAAGAGAAGACGGCTCGACATCCGCTTCTTGCATCCGTGCTCGTGCTCCTTCATCATTTCCGGCTGCTTGTGGCCTCGGTGGAATCGTTAACGCATCGCAGGCATCCCTACTGCTACTGTTCTCTGCCTGGATGGTTGGGACACTAGTTGAAAGGCTAGTGTTTTCTGTTTCACTTAGCACCATATTGACTGCACTGTTCACGCACTCTATCTGAGCTAGCAGCGTCTCTACAAGCTCGCACACGACCCTACGCGTTTCCTCTAAACTCGCGACCACTGGAATCAGTGATAATCTTTGCCGGTAATGAAGCAATCTCGATTTCGCGCAAGCCATTTGATCGGCATTTCTATTCTGCGTGGCTAAATCAACATGATTTCTCAATTCTACAACTGCCCTCTGGCAGACCTCGATGTTCAACTCCGGCGACATTACGTGTTCTGAATTAACATAGATGGTGTCTCTAAGGGTGTCCTCTTGGACAAGAGCTTTTAACTTGACAACCCTAGCTCTTCTAGAGCATGGGGCTAGATTTGAAACATGGCGCAAGGCCAATTCATATTCCATCTCCTCATCATTAAGATGATACAAATCAATTTGTTTATTCATCATTCTTTATTAGGTTTATTAGGATCAAAAAACCAGACAAATGTGGACTTACAGTTTACAAAATTACGATACGATACAAAAATTGAGCGATAATAATAATAACATAACAGTAGGTTTAACTAAATTACTGTTACAATCAAAAACATACTAATATCATCACAAATACAAATGATATTTTATTTTTCCCGAACAAAACTTAAGCGGTTCGTTTTTGTTGGGCGCCATTTATTGAAGAGGCTTTTCGTGGGCGATGCCACATGAATAAAAATGATGGCTACAAAGGATTATGGCAAGACACACCCACACTTCCCCAAACCAGCGTGTACTCACCGCATTTTCGCCGAATGGATCCCACTGTACGGCACCTCGCCTGCCCTGCATGCGTCCGCCGCCTTTCGACCGAGCGCCGATCGGATGGCACCTCGTGCCTCTTCCGCTATTCGGCCGCCCTACGCCTGGGGCCGATTGGTGGCGCTGTCGCTGCTGGTTGGCCGCCCTACGCCTGGGGCCGATTGGTGGCGCTGTTGCTGCTGGTCGGCCGCCCTACGCCTGGGGCCGATTGGTGGCGCTGTTGCTGCTGGTCGGCCGCCCTACGCCTGGGGCCGATTGGTGGCGCTGTTGCTGCTGGTCGACCGCCCTACGCCTGGGGCCGATTGGTGGCGCTGTTGCTGCTGGTCGGCCGCCCTACGCCTGGGCCGATTGCTGGCGCTGTTGCTGTTGCTTTCCCTTGTGGACCCTCTCTGCCGGAAGACCTCCACTTTTCTTCACGGCAGAGTCCCGGGGTCTCCGAGTTTTGTTGTGCTGCTCGGCGATTCGGAGTGCCGATTGGCAGCACTGCGGGAACTGTGGCCCTACGCCTGTGGCGCCTCCTGGGGTCTACCAGGGGGCTGCTGGTCTTGGTTGATTCGTGCCTCCGTCCTACACTTGTGGCGCCTCCTGGGGTCTACCAGGGGGCTGCTGATTTTCTTCGGCTCGCCCGAAATTGCCGCGCCGGAAGGCAGTTGAGGTGAGGGGGGAAAAAAGAGCCCTGAGGAAGCAGAAAGGAAACGCTTAAAATGCTGGCTTACGGGTCTAGTGCGAACGACTTACGCAGCGTGGTTGTGCGGCTCTTTTTGTTTTTTCCTGTCCACCTCTTCTGGCCGGCTTGTCTCGACGATAGGTTTCTGTCAAGATGCAGAAATTTTCAATACTGCGAAATTATTGGTGCACTGCAGGGTGGTGCTTACCTTTTTCTTTTCTTCGGCCAAATCTATTGAAGGTGTACCTTCCGGCTCGTCTGGCACGCGCTCTGGAGTGGATTTCTGCACGGTGGGGTGAGAAACTGTTAGCGCAAGATGATCGGTGGACTGCACGGTAGGGCTTACCTGCTTTTTCCGGCAAATCCGCGAACGCAACCCCACTTCCCGATTTTTTTTCTTTTTAGCGGCACTTTTTCCGTCTGTTCACGACGGTGCTAGGAACGAAATGGCGGATCTGTTCCGCGTGGCCCGTTTGACAGCTCTTGTTGCACGCTGCGTTTCCTTTCCTCATTTTTGGGTGCTCTTGACATAAAATTTCACGCTTGTCGTATTTTAACCAATTTTGGTTTAATAATAACAACACGCTGATTTTTCTCTATATGGGGATGGGTTTTTATGTGTTAGTTTGCCAATCGCTCGTATCGTGAAATATTTTTAGGACTAATAACTTAGCTATAAGCTTAAATGCAACAACCTATTCAATCATCTCAAATGATATTGAGTTTAAATACTAATTATTACAATGGCAATGATCTATTGCTGGATTGGTCGAGAGGCTGGTGAGTTTCATCGCAATCTAGAGAGCAGCGGTTCAATTCCCTAGGCGTGTAAGCAGATTTTGTAATCAAAACAATATAATTAAAACCAATGAGATAGACCATGATAGACCGGCAACCTAGCAATCTGACATCTGGTTGTCAGAACAATCTGTCAATCGGATTTTTTTTCGGCGCGTAGAAGTTTCTTGACATTCTCTTAGAAGCTGAATAGCGTTCTCTTCAGCTACCTAAACGAACTTGAAAATAGCTTTAAGAACTTAAATTTTGGGCTGATTAGCATTCCCTTCAGACACAAACGAGAGCTGATTAAGCTTCTGTGGAACCTTTTTAAGGGAATTCTGGTTGCTTGGGTTTTCTAGTTATAACACCATAGCGCCACTCTCTAGAGTTCTTCCGAAACATGACCTTCTGTCCCACTATCAACAGTGACAAAGGCTTTGCATTTCTATCGTAGTACTTCTTCTGGTTCTCACGCTTTTTTCATGTTTACGACTTATTAATGTATTATTAATATCAAGCTTGACCAACAGCGACTCATCAATCGGTAAACGGGTTTTCAACTGCCTTCCAAAGAACAGTTGGGAGGGAGACATCTGCATGCTAGCTACTGGCGTTGTATTGTATTCCAGAAGACGATATTGGTATTGTTCTACATCATCGGCCTCATAACACCTTTTTAGTATATTCTTGGCAATTGCAACTGCTTTCTCGGCAAGACCATTGCTCTGAGGGTAACGAGGACTCGAAAACTTCAATGATATGTTGTTCCTGTTTGCATACTTATCGCATTCCAATGAATTGAACGGCACGTTATCACTGCGAATTTCTGTAGGGTAACCATAATGATCAAACATTTTATCAAATATCTTACATACACTGGACATTGTTTTATCTGGCAGTTTATCACAACAAATCCAGCCTGAATAAGCATCAGTAACCACTAACCAGTCGTGACCACCATATTCGAAGATGTCAGTGGAAACTTTTTGAAAAGGATAGTCTGGAAGTGAGTCTTGTTCGAGGGGCTCTTTCTGGTTGTTTCGTTTGAATTTTTCACAAATTATACATGTTTCTACTAATTCTTTCAGATCGTTCGTCATACATGGCCAGAAGAACTGCATTCTGGCTCTGGCAAGTGTTTTTTCGATCCCGAGATGTGGTGCATGAAGCCATTTGCAGATAAGCGCTTGCAATTCGGTTGGAATAACTAGTCTATGGTTTTTGAAAAGTAACCCGTTTTCATAATGCAACTCTTGACGAAATTTATAGAAGAGTTGACCTAAGTCATCCAGAGCGTGAAACGAAGGCCATCCACATCGGACATACGTAACGATCCGCTTGTACCTTTCATCCTTATTCAGAGTCTCTATATAGCGGTTATAATTCTCTTCGGACATGCATGCACGTTTAGTTAAACTGTGTACCATTCCTTCAAGCTGCGGGTCACTTTCTTCAGTGGTTTTTAAAGCAGCTCTTGATAAGCAATCTGCTACTAGCATATTCTTTCCTGGTAAATACACCAGGGATAATCCTGGATATTTGAGCAAAGCTAAAAACATTCGTTGCAATCGTGGAGTGACGTCATCTATATCCCGCTTAATAAGGCTCTCGAGTGGTTTATGATTAGATTCTACCACGAATTCTCTTCCGTATAAGAAATTATGGAACCGAGTGCACGCGAAAACGACAGCGAGCAACTCTTTCTCAATTTGAGCCCATTTCTGCTCACTTTGGGTCAACGTGCGAGATGCAAACGCAACAGGACCATTATCTTGTAAAAGTACACATCCTAGACCATCTTTTGAGCTGTCTGTTTGCACCTTACATGGTTTTGTGGGATCAAAAATTGCTAGCACCGGTGCCTTCCCTAACGACTCGCATATATCGCTGAACTCTTCATCATGTTTAGCTGTCCAGTTCCATTCGACGCCATTGTGAGTTAGGTTACGTAGATTGGCAGTACGCTTAGACAAATTTGGGATAAATTTTGCCAAATATTTTAGCAATCCAAGAAGTCTGGAAACATCTGTCACGTTAGTTGGTTTAGGCTTGTGCGTAACTGCTTCAACATCCTTGTCTAAGGGAGATATTTCTCCTTCGCCAATTGTATGGCCCATAAATTTTACCCGTTTCTGACGGTACTGTAATTTATCTGGGTTAAATTTAACATTATTTTGCAAAGCTCTATCTACAACTCGAGACAAAATCAAATCATGTTCATGCTCATCAATTCCTGCAATCGCCATATCGTCAAAATAGATCTCTACACCAGCTATGTCACCAAATATTTGCACCATCCGTCGTTGGAACATTTCAGGTGCGCTATTCAATCCAAATGGAACTCTATTCCATCTGAATCTCCCAAAAGGGGTCATAAATGTTGTCAAATTTGAACTTTGCTCATCTAGTTTCATTTGCCAAAACCCGCTACTCAAGTCCAATACAGAAAAGACACTTTTACCGGACAAACGACTGAACAGATCTTCTTGCGTAGGAATCAAATAATGTTCTCGCTTAATACACAGGTTAAGGGGTTTGGGATCTAGACATATACGCAACTTGCCGTTAGGCTTTTCAACCACCTGCATATTACTTACCCAATCTGTGGGGTAATCGACCGGAGAAATTATATTTTGCTTAACCATGTGATCCAACTCTTCCTTAACTCGGTCATACAACGCCAGAGGTATTCGTTTTTTATAATGTAATGTTGGAATAGAATTAGGTTTCAGCGAAATGGAGTTTGTCCCGGGAAACTCTCCCAAACCCTCGAAGAGATCGATAAAACGGTTTACAAAATCATTCTTATTATTTGGAATATCTAAATTTTTATTAATATTACACAACCGCCTGATTAAACCAAATTCACTACAAGTATTAAGTCCAAGAAGGGGTTCAAATCCATCATCAACAATCAAGAACTGAGCAGACTGGGGAACGTTTGTTAAGGGGTCGAGACAAGTCAGTTGTGCTTTTCCATGGATGTTTATTCTGTTACTACTATAATCATATACGGGACCATCTTCAAAACACTTAATAGGACCACCCAGTTTCTTAAAGATGTTTAAAGGGACGCAATTCACATCTGAGCCGGTGTCCAATTTAAAATCGATGGGTAAATTATTAATATGATAAGTCTTTTTCCATCTTTTCACGGGGGTACATTCATGGACACTAGAGCTTACTCTGTAGGGGATAGGGGAATCATTTTTCACACTACATGCATTATAGACCTCATTTATCTTACCTGTGTCAGTCCAGTTAATTGATTGCACAGAATTTCTCCATCCACCGGGTGGGGTCGCCTGGTTGACCCTGTTGTGGTTTCCTCCAGATGAGAGTGCCTGGTTGGCACGGTTGCTCCTTCCTCCGGTTGGGGTCGCCTGGTTGACCCGGTTTCCATTCGTTTCCTCCTTCTTGCGACAGAACGCTTTAAAATGTCCGAGTGCTCCACAAGAATGGCACACGGCTTTTGATGCTGCACAAGTTTGACGATGATAACGAGTGTACGGCTTTCCACAATTATAACAAGTTTTTCGAGTAATCGAATCTACAGATTCCTGGTTGTTCACTTCTGCCTGGTTCTGCTGTACTGCCTTCACTTCTAACGGCCCAGCTTTTCGATCGAGTAGCTGCCTGTTTTCTGATGCCGCCTCAAAAATTTTACAAATTTCGATTACTTTCGGCAACGGATCATCCTTTCCATCCAGTAATTTCAGCTGCAGTTTCTTGTTTTGGACGCCTATTATAATCCTGTCACGAATCATTCGGTCTGAATATGGCATCTGGCAACCAGTGCACTTAAAATCGCAAAACTGCACCTGTGTGCGTAACTCCGTTTCAAAGTCACCGAACGACTGTTTTTCTTTTTGTGTCACTAGATTAAACTTAAAGGCTTCCATTGCCACATTCCTACGTGGCAAACAGTAGTTGTCAAACGCCGAAATCACTTCTGTTAGCGTACGTGTTGCATTTCGATTACGATCGTCTATTTCACCAACACCATCATTATCACCAGCAACAGCAAGCCCAACACCAACACCCCCAACAGCGGCACCTCCATCATCAGCGTTTTCTCTAAACATGTCTTCCACATTCCCATCATTCGGATACAAAGTATTATAAATCTCCACTCCTCGATGTCCAATCAGCCATAAAAATGTTGCAATCTTGTTTGCTTCACTTTCTCCCATTTTGTTGTTTGCTCTCAGGTAGATCGCAAACGACTGCTTCCAGCGGGGCCATTCTTTCGCGAGATTCGCCGTGTCCAGTGGCTGAGGCAAACGCATGTCGATTCCAGACGCCATCTTGAACACCAACGCGAACTTTTATTCCGCTCCCGAAACTAATTGCGTAATTCGAAAAACTTTCAACTGCACTAGTGAGATTGCGATTATTACGACTTCCGCATCCCACTTCTGACACCATGTAATAATTCTTCAACTAAGGCTGATGTCATGCTGAAACAACTAGCAACGCAACGCAACGCAACGTTCCAATAAGATTGCGTTGCATTGCATTGGTATGTCATGCTGGCGCGACCTGTCACTTTGAAATTCCCTACAAATCATCACTTCTGTACATCTGATAATGCTTTGAATCGTCTCCTTTCTTTCCGGAGCCATCAAAAACTTATCAAATCACGACCCGGATTGCAAGAATGCCGAAATTTGAACCGACAAAATTCCTTGTTTTTTTTGCCGGAACTAAGAATTCATGAAAATTTTCTCGCCGATTAAGATAGTTTTCAGTTTATTATCACAAGTTCGGACAGATCTTCGTACTATTGTGCTTAAAACCCGGAATCACTGCTTCAAATCGAGAAAAAACAATGTTCCTATTGGATTTCCTACTAGTCGCGCTACTAAACACATTGGCATCAGATTGGTCGCGCTACACAAAGCGACCAGTATGACAGGTCTGCGCGATTTCCATGGAGATCAAATGAGAGCTGGTTAGTCGTGTGAACGTTGCGTTGTAGGTCGCGTTGCTAGTTGCTTCAGCATGACATCAGCCTAAGGTAGTCAGAAAAACAATATTTATTACACGACGGTTAAATTACATGTTGTCGGTTCTTCACTTCTAAATTGACTGACGCAGCAACTCACTTTCTAACTGTACAAAGGTGTCCCTACAATAATGCATGTATGTGTGATGGGAAAGGTAGGAACAGAGAATAGAAACACTGAACAAATAATTCACATTTATTACACTAACAGCCGCATCAAAGGACTCCTCTATCGCTAATGGTAACAATTTGACGGGTTTTGGTTTTCAGATAGTTACTTTTCCATACGCTTATCCAGCGTTTTTCGTCTGTAGATTCGTTGTCTTCTAATTTGCACAATAAAAGTCTCGTGGTTGGTGCAGTTTCCCAATAACGACCTAGGGCAGAATAGTACCCATTTGCAGTTCGATGACCACTCCTCTTACTAGTGCTTTGTCCGAAAGAGTCAAACGACCGTATCCTCAAATTTACTAGCACTACACTTATCAGATTCTCCGATGCTAATTTACGCAGAATTCCTATCAGTCTTGTTAGCGTTCCCAATGGGTAACAGTTGCTTTTAGAGTTTTGGTACATGTACCAAAGCGAGGGAAGGGAGTCTATAATGAGTAGCTTGAATTTCGTCATATCATCCACGGTCTCCAGCAATGATTCCACGGCACAGATCAAACCCTCCGGTGAAAATATTCGCTCAACTTTAATACGATCCATGGTTTGTTGCCACACGTCTTCAGTCAGCTGACGATGCTTCAACATTTGGTGACACCGTTGGACAGAAAAGTCACATTTGGTGTCCACATAGAACACGTCGAACTTGTGCTTGAGCGCCACATTGAGCGCTATCGTTGTGCAGAGCTGAGTTTTTCCGGTCGCAGAATCCCCACAAACTTCTAGCACGTGCCCTGGTAGCAGACCACCTTCCAAGAGCAGATCCAAACCGTGAATCCTCGTTTCGAGCGGTTCAACCAGTTCTGATAGGTAACGAAAGTATTCCGGAACCTGAAAGTAATTTATGTATGTCAAAATTTTTGAGTGCAAAAAAACGAATTTCAAAGATTGAAAAAAAAATTCTTGAACACCCCTAGCGGCACTCACCTGAATGTTGTTGCCGGAGAACCGTTCGGTGAGCTCCAATTTGATGGCGCAAATTTGTTCGAAGGGAAAGTTGGTGATCCTGATCAGGCGGTCGTTTTCGCAGCGTACAAACTCGAATACGGTGCCGATTCGATTTTTGGACAGCAGCTTAACCACATACTCCGAAAAATCCGGATGTATTTCGGTACTCAACGATACGGTAGTCATTTCGAATTTCGACGTTCAAGTTCACGAGACTTTTTTTGAAAACATGTTTTTTTAGTTTTTTTTTGTACATGGAGCGTTACGAGCGTTACTTTTTTTCTACAGAGCCTTTGGGTTGCCAGATATTTTAATTTTGTTATATTCTACATATTACTTAACAATTTTGGACATTCAACTATTATTCAAAATTAAACAGATGATTGAAAGAAAGATGACTGAGCAGAAATACGAGCGAAAAATAAGTTTAGGGAAGTTTTGTAAAAATAAACTATAAAGCTACTATCCAACATCGATAATGCTTTATTAAGCGATTTTTCATTATTTGCCAAATATGTAATTGAAAAAAATCTCCATTTTTTTTTAAATTCAAATCAAATGAATTTCGTTTCTAGATTTTACAATAGTTTGCTTAGCTCAACATTTTTTGTTAAAGAAATAGTAGACAGAAAATTAAATCTGATAATAAAAAGAATAATAGACGAAAGAAAACGGTATAGATTTCAAACAAGATGAAATCTGATTATTTTTACTAATTTTAATAAATTAAGTTTGAAGAAAGCTTGCAATCTGAGCAAATAACCACAAGTTCAAACCAAATAGTTAACATTAAATTATTTTTAAGAAGAATTCATAAATTATAAATGTCCCAAATGCAATGAGTATGTTAAAACGACTCTAATCTTATCAAATATATATAATTTTAGGCTTTAGGCATTTAAAATAAACGCTTCGTTTAAAGTTAAGTTAAATACAATAAACGAAACCACTCCCGTTTTTTCGTTCAGTGTGGAATAGGCGTGACGCACACCCGCTCAGCTCGAGCATGAACATCACAAAGTGTGATGTCAACGGGAGCGTAGCCATTTTAGAAAATCAAAACAGAGTGAAAATTTCCGTACAGTCTCGGTTGCGGTGCGAAAATAGTGAATTTTCTTGCAGTGGATCGATTGTAAAAACGGTGGAAAATGTTCTAATCGGATGAAAACCGACCGCTCAAAGTGGTAAGTACGGAGTTTCGGCCAAAAAGGTGCATTTAATACTGGTACGGAGTGATTTTTTCCTGGACAGTCGGATATTTCTTAATCTGGTAAAGGCGTCTGGCGTGATTTTTTCCCTACTGAATTCTGCGCCTGTAAACTTGGGTGTTCACACAGGTGAAAAAAAAGGATTCTCCACTAGCGGTGAATCATTTTCACCCGAGATCCAAACTCCGATCTATATTTTATTTTTCTTTTCGCGAACCTGTCTCAAGCTAGGCGCTGAGAAAAGGACCAACAAAAAACATTGCACAAAATTTGTTTATAATTTAACAAGATGGGTTTTGTTTGTAAGCAGAACCAACAAAAGAAGAGGAAATGCTAAGGAGAAATCAAACCAAATGGGTAGCATAGGAAAACGGCGCTTAAGATTTGGGTTTGTGTTGTTTTTTTTTTCTTCTGTCGTTCGTGTCGCTTCATTTTCACTGATATCGCCAAAACAATATGAGAAAGAATGTAGTAAGTTTGCTAAACAGCTTTCTCGTACGGCTCTGCAACAGAGAGGGGTCATCTGCTTATAGCGCATTTGGGAAGATATGATGGGCCGTAAAAATTAGGGGTATGATTGACGACCCATAGACATTAAAAGCGCACAGAATGGTTTAAATGTTCGTTTCAGAGTTGTTTACTGATTTATCGATTTTGCAGTTTGGATCAAAAGAAATGAAAATTTGTTGGGTGTTTTTTTTATTATTTTATTTTTATATACAAAAAATACTTTCGTATATAAAAAGTATATTTTTTGAGTGTAACTAATCAATAGAATTCCATAATTGTATTTCACATTGACAAAACGCCTGAATGTATACAATGAATTGGTATGAATTCTTCCCATAAAGAACTGACAGTATTAAGCGCCTTTGTATAGGCAACACAGCGCTTCACTGAAATGCGATGTTTTATCGAGTTTCTCGAATCAAATGTTTTACGGAGCTCTTTAAAGTTGAACAAAAGTTTCATTTTAAGGTGATAGGACTTCTCTAAAAGACTCATAAAATCTACATAAAACGGGGCATACTATAACGCATTTGCAACATTGCAATGAAATAGCGATGTTTTCCCGAGTTTTTCAACCTGAATTAACTGCTCATTTCAATTATCATGAGTTTGATTTCAAGGTGATAGACTTCTTGAAATTTGTGAATGCGAAGGTTCCAGAGCTTTAATAATGAATAATTAAATGAAGTGGCGACATGACATAATATAATAGATTAGTCCCATAGATTCGGTTAGAATTAGTGAAATGATGTGAAATTTTAGCTAAACCAAGCGTAAAAGATTTTCAGAAGCTAATATTGTTTAAGTATATAAAAGTTTTCCTTTTGGTAGAGACATTCGAAAGCGAAACTTCCTCCAAGTTGTCAACTGAGATTTGGAACCTGGGACATGAGACTTGAGATGAGCCCGAGACATAGACATTGAGGCATGTGGTTTTAATTCTAGTCCGTACTAGGCAACATGAACAGTAAACGTCAATTTGTATCTACAGGTCTCAAATCACCCGCCAAGTATGGAAAACTAGATAGATATAAATATAAACACTTTTCAGTTATCTACCAACATTGGAGTTCAAGTAGTCGAATCTGGACCAGGTTTTAGCGTGGTTTTATTTTACACGATTTTTTATACCATTAAAGTTTTTTCTCATATGGTTTTCGGGAACTAACATTTTTTAAAAAACGGATTTTATTACATGGTTCGTAAAATCCGTGTATGCAATTATCTATGTTCCAGTAATTTAGTCAAATTTTACCTTCATACAATTCCCTAGGTCCTCCTACTGTTCCTATGTTAATTTTTTATTCAAACTATTTAATAGTTTTTAGTCATTTGTCCTATACAGGCTTTCTCATAGAAAATATCCCTTTTTTTAATATACAAAAATTATCATAGAATGGCCATATAAATAATACTTAAACTATACCTATACAAAGGAAAAAAGTTAAACTTTCATATAAAACAACCCATTTGCTTCTAAATGCTATGATTTTATCAAGAGAGGTGTTTGTTTGTGAGTCTTCGAAAAAACGGAAATTTTAAAACTTCAAAACTACATTTTAAATAATATAATATCCAACTACAAACCAAATTTAGCCTATTTGAAACTTAATTTATAGGCTTTTAAACGTAGAAAACAGTTTTTAAGATATTTTAACCTCAGATTTAGTAAATGAATATTATCTGCAAAAGTTTTATGTTGATCAAAGTTACCCCGATGTTTACGGTACCGTGATCCGGGGTAATATTGATCACTTTTTTCAATATTTTCCGATTATTTTTTCTGTTAAGAGGAATGTTGCATGTTTCATATTTTTAAAATCAGTACTGGACTCCAATGAACGTAAAACATGGTTGCAGAAATTTATTAGACCACTATTATAAATTTGATTTAAAAATCGATTTCGTCTCTGTTTTGAATTTGATGCTTTGGGGTTACATTGATCAGTCTCTATTTTGACGGTTTTAAAGAGTTTTCTCGATCATAAAGGATACAAAACACCTTCATACTATTTACAAATGCTAGTTTATCAATTTTATATTGCTTTTTAACGTTTTGTTTTGAAAACATTTATAATTGAAAAAAGTACTTTTATATTGCATACATTTAGGGGCAAAATTGAAACAATTGCTAAATAGTTTGAGCTAAAAAATACAAATGAAACTTTACCGTGATACATTCCTCTAGGCCCACCCACTATTTTCATTTTCATTTTTTCTTCAATGTTAACCATTTGATAGGGTTTCTATCCATTTGTCCAATATGGGCTTACTCTTGGAAAATGTCCTTATTTCTTAAATATCAAAAATTTATTTCTATAAGACTATATAAATAGCACTCTAATTATACACTTACAAAGAAAAAAATAGTTCTTTCACATTCAACAACCCATTTTCTTCTAAATGCTTTTTGGTTTCATCAAGAGAGCTGTTTGTTTGCAAAGACTGAGTTATTGATGATTTGGCTTTCACATCTACCAAGTTATACTCATCAGTTTATTTTCTTCTAATAAATAACTGTGGAACTTATCATTTTCTTTAAAAGGAAATAAAATAAAATAATAAATGAGGCTTTCAGGTCACTTAAAGAAGAAAAATGGGAAATTCTTGTATCGACATCTTTCATATTGGTAGTTTCCAATTAACGCGCTGAAGTGATTTCGTTTTTTTGTGGTCATCCTTGTCAGACCGCCATCTAACTTTTACTCTTGTAAAGGTGCGAAAGCGTGCGTGTGCGTGTCACTGTGATACAGACTCATAAATCACGCTTGATCACTTTGTGATATCCGATATATAAACTGATGTCATTCGTGGTGTAGGTCTCTTTTTTAAGACCTCAACTTTGGTATCGGGGTACTTTACCAGTTTCGTGAGATATCGTTAGCGACATAAAAAGGGTATCGTAAGGTAGCCCTCTGAGATATCTTCTGTTCAAATCGCATCAATTTTAGCTCTCCTATTTTGAAGTCTGTGTTCATAAAAAATCATTGGTGATGACATCCCTTTTCCAGGAACCATGTGGTTACGGAGTGAAACCAGAGACCGGCGGCTACGAACGCGTGGTCCTCGTGTAACGGTTAAAAATAAAAAGCATGTAAAGATTCCGCTGCCACCGTCGCCGAATGCGAAAGCAGCCAAACGAAGCCCACCATTAGCTACGACGGAATCTACGGTTACCAGACGAGGAGGTTCCAATGTTGTTTCACTTCCCGCAGCGATTGTTGCCGGTTCTCGGTGCCGATCATCTGCAGCGGCTCTCAACGCAACGCCGATACGTTCTTCTGCGCGGATTGGTGTCAGTCGACTGAGCCCCAAGCAAGCGGTTAGGAAAATTGGTAAAGGGTCTACACCGAATGCCGATGAAAATGCGATCCCTGAAGATTGTAAGGAAAATTGCTGGCAGGATGGCAATGATCTCACTCTTTTTGATTCCACCGTCAATCTTAAAAACCAGTATGAAGCCACGAGTCTGTACGGGAAGAAAGCAGATGAGATTGGTTCGCCAGATGATTGCATCAATCAGTTTGGTGTGATAAGCTACGATTTGACCAAGGGCTCCGTCGAGACCGTCACGTCGTCGCAAACGGTCGAGCAACTTAATTCTAAATGCATAACTGAATGCGATAGCACGACAGAAATTGACTGTGATATAAGTTATCCTTCAACTTCGGGATTCTGCAGTCGCTCGCCCAGAAAGTCACGGGAAAACTCATTCACACCTGCGCCTCAACCGCAGGACGTCGTTGTTCCGGAAGTGGATTCCACCACCGATACCATTCCGGACACCACGAACGAATTGGAAGCAGCGGCAACTAAAATCATTTCCTCGTTCACATCGTCAACGTCTGCAGCATTATCCTCTTCTTCATCATCGTCATCCTCCTCGTCGTCGTCATCTTCCTCACTGTCCTCCAGGTTCCAGCCGACCGGTTATAGCAGCTGCTCATCTGTATCCGGAGGCGGCGTCGATGAACAACCCGGCTCCAGTGGCTATTCACCGAACGCAACAGCTTCGGATTTGATCTCTATGTTTGATGATGAACATTACAAAAATTCTGCAGAACTATGTCAATATACGGATTTTCTGCCCTACAATACGCTACTTACCCAGGCACTGCTTAACTGTGGCGATGTGTCGAGCCTCAATCTCAACTGCAATCAAGTGCTTTCGGAGAATATCACAGCTGGTCTGAATGATACTGGGTTTTTGTCTTCGATAAATCCCACGGCGATTGAGAATCTGAAAGCCTTGACCAATTTTCAAACGGTTGCGATGGTCGACGAGGCAGGACCGAGTTCTAGTGGAGCCTATTTGACCGAAATTGGCCAACGGACTGACGACGAGTCCTCTGGTTACGCCGTTCATCCTGGGTCGGAGTCCATGATTCATAACATTGAGTGTAACGAAACCATCCCGATGTGCGGTGACGAAGGGGACTCTGCGATGCATTTGGAATCGGATGAGTGTATGGATAATGATGTAAGAAGATTTAATTTTATTGTGTCTTTTTTACGAGTAACCTGTTTTTTTTACGTTCAGGAATCCAACGAGGGTCAACATGAGCATGCAACATGGGAAACGTTCGATCCTTATGTGTTTATCAAACATCTGCCCCCGCTCACATGCGAGATGCGTTCCAAGTGCCCCGCCCTGCCGTTGAAAACCCGGTCCAGTCCGGAGTTCAGTCTCGTACTCGATCTCGATGAAACATTGGTGCATTGTAGCCTGCAGGAATTATCCGATGCCAGCTTTAAGTTTCCGGTGCTATTTCAAGAGTGCAAATACACGGTGTTTGTCCGCACCAGACCATTTTTCCGAGAGTTCCTGGAGAAGGTATCGCAGATTTTCGAAGTAATTCTATTTACCGCTTCTAAGCGCGTCTACGCCGATAAATTGTTAAATTTACTGGATCCGGAACGGCGACTTATCAAGTAGGACATGAACAATTGAAGTGACCTAAAAGAAAACATTTCTAATCGCTATATTTTCTCATTTCAGATATCGCCTATTCCGAGAGCACTGCGTTCTAGTCAATGGTAATTACATTAAAGATTTGACTATTCTGGGACGAGATTTATCAAAAACTATCATCATAGACAACTCACCTCAAGCTTTTGGGTAAGACCGGGAATCACTGATTTTTGCTCCGATAGATCATTAACGGTTTATTATTCACAGGTACCAGCTAGAGAACGGGATACCCATTGAGAGTTGGTTCATGGATCAGAACGATTCTGAGTTGATGAAAATATTACCATTTCTGCTGCGGTTAGCTGAAATGGTGAGCTTCACTTTTTTATTTTCTCGTAATAAAATTGATGTTATATTAACAATACATTCATTCTTACAGCGTGAAGACGTGAGGCCGCACATTCGTGAAAAGTACCGACTTTTCTCATATCTACCACCAGATTAAACTCAATATAGACGCATGCCTTTGAAATTGTAGGTTCATAGTTAAACCCATATTGCATCTCTTAGGCAAGTGTTTCTGTTGTTTCTCATGATTCTACGTCATTCGGCCCAATGATATTTGTCCGGATGGCGTGTTTCTTCTTGTTCTGGTTAGCATCAAGTTAAAAAACCATCAAAGTGGAAAACATAGATATCACGTAAACATACACATAAAAAAAAACAAATATTATTCAAAAGTACACAAATGAACAGGTTTGAAAGCTGAAATTATGAAATCACACATACACTAAATTACTGGTAGAAGTTTAGGCGCCAGCATACATTATATGTTTATTAAGAATAAAATGTGAAAATGATACAAACTCAACCGCAAATTAGCCACAAAAACTAACGCAAATAATCGATCAATACAGAATAATGTATTAGTATAAAAGAAAAATACAATAATGAGATATCGTACATAAATAGAACACTTTCCAACCCAATTGTACAAGTTAATGTTTTCAATTCTACACAGTGGGTTTAAAAATCCTTTTGAATAAAACAACACATAAGCATTAATAACATAAGTTGAAAATTTGTAATAAAGCAAGTTAGCTTAAAATGCAATACATTAAAGGAAGTATCAATACAAATACAAAACAAAAATTTACTAAGAAATAACATATTTAACTAGATTCGTAGTGACTAGGCTTGTAAAAAAGGCATAACGAAGCAGAGCAACATATAGCGAAGCAACATTCAACACAGTGAATTTAGTAAACGATTATGTTGTGAACATATATGATTGTTTATATTGTCTTATTGGTAAAAAAAAAGTTCATTATTGTTATGAATAATTTGATATTATTTTATTTATTAAATTTATCGTGTGCATCATTAGTGCTGTACCATACGATTCGTTTTTAGGATGCTAAATTTTATATAGTTGTAATGTGTACAGTCTAATGAATGATGGAAATAAATCGAACAATTCAAATTGAAACGTTCTTCAGTACTATGGAACTCTTCTACACAAAAAACAAGTTCAACGAACTGTTCTGAAACTATCTGCGCAACTTTTCCGTTTCCATTTAATAAAACTGATGTTGCGTTTTCTTTAACGAAACCGCAATAAAAGTGGATTTTCGTCCCGTTTTGTGGTTCTATTCTGTAGAAGCAGACTTCAACCGCAGGATAGTTAAACTTTTGTTTAAACTTTGAAGGACCACTTTTCTAGGATCCGCCCAATTGCGGTTTAATGAAAGTTGAAAAAAAAGTAATGACGTTTCACTGAGCAGAACAATCAAAGCAAATTCAAGCTGTTGGATAAAACATTGAAAACTATCGTGCAAACGATACTGCTCGCATATTTAAAGGTAAAACAAAGAACGAACAAAGCCTAACATGGAAATAAATTGATTGATTGTAATTATTGAGTATCTGTTTTTTATATGTATGTATCACATTCCTTAAATCTTGAACAAACGTAAGAATAAACGTTTTCCTGAAATTATTTTTACACCTATCTCGTGTTTTGATGATGAAAGGATTAAAGGCACTTCTTTTAAAAGCTTCAAACACTTTAAGTTTTTTTTATTCAAAATAATTCTTTGCTTTATTTTGAGCCCTAATTGAGGCATTCAGAGCCAAGGAGAAAAAAGTACAAAAATGGCAAATTTTGAGATAATTTTCGTCAAATTTTATTTATATTTGGTTCAATTTTGCCATGCATTTTTTTACCAACGGAACTCCAAAATTTTTTGAAAAGTATTTGAGAAATTGCACAAAACGTGAGCATTACAATTATGTTTTTCAAAGTAACTTTTATACTTTAAATTTGAATGACACTACTTATGTCTTTCATTATTTTAGATTCCAATGTTAAAAATATACCTATCTGTTTTCAATTGTAAAAGCCACTAAGAGTTTTGTGAAAAGCGAAAGAAATTATCAATTTTTTCTTCTTGTAATCAGAACTCAAATAGGCGATAATGATTTTCTGAATGAAGCTCTCTATCTACCTAACTAATACCGTATTTGTCTATGCCGAGTGTTGCAATAGTGTTGCACTGGTGCACCACTAGGTGCTGTCAAACTGTTTGTTTATTCGGACGGTGTTGCACTGGTTTTGAACTGTCGGAGTTCTGCTTACGGACGGTGGCCCACCGATAATTTTGCCAGTGTTGCGAGAGAGCGTGTGAGTGAGCGAGGTAGCAATACACTGGCGACGATTTGTGTTTGTTTTTGTCGGGTATCTATGATTTCTATGCATATCAGGGGTGAGCAACCTTTTGAAGCAACGGGCCACTTTTAATTTGATATACTTTCGGCGGGCCGCATTAACATAAAATATAAGTTATACAAGTTCGCAGAGTTTTATATATTTTTTTAAACCACAAATTCTTGACAAAAACTATAAATGGATAAATAAAACGAATTCATGTACTTGAATATTTTTTTTTATTTCAGGTAATTAAACCAGCCGAAATTGAATAGGTTCATCACTAAATCTTGATCATTTTTCAATATATTAATTTTTTTAATTGAAATGAAATGCCTTTCGAATATTCTTTTTTTCAAAAAGAAAACATCATTTGTTTCCCTTTTATTTATTAAAAACGAAAAATGTTGAAAGACTTTCTATAATTCATATGAGAAATTCGAACCGTTTTTTGAGAAAAATTCTTTTTTGTTCGAACCGATGCGATGGTATTTTTCAAAATAACTTGCATTTAAAGTTTCATGAAGCTGATCCATAGCCATCCATGTCCATTTTCAAAACAAATTTCCTAAAATTTATTTCAATTATGTCGTGAAGCCTCAATTTGCATAAATGATATTTTTTTAATGTTAAAGTTCCCTATGAAATCCTTGCATGAGTTGTTGAGCGAGGTTCTAAAATCATGAAAATTCACAGATTTTAAATCAGCTTTGTCAATGCTACAGTTCACATTTTTAGTTTTTTTTACAGATTTCATAAATTTTATTAATTTAATTAAGATATCTCTGGGATAGGCTTTCTAAAGCTGAATCATGAACATCTTATAACTTTGGTAATGTGGATTGCTAATTTTGTTTGTTTATTCAATCAACGGACCAAGTATAGGTCCAAATGACGACTTAAAGTTAAAGTTACATAAAATTTACATCTAATTAATGATTTCTTGATAATCTTAAAACACTTCTTCGAAAAACATTCCGCGAATCGTCGAAGTCGAAGAGTTCGGAAAAGCGGTTGAACGTTTTCATCACACCGATGAATGCACTATTGGCTCCATAGTTGTTCAATCGAATGGGAACATACAGTTGAAGGTCCTGGTTTCTCAGTCCATGAGGTCTCACACTAAGAGGAATAGCTTCTAGTAGCGTAGGACAATCGATACGCGATGTCAGTAGATCGGCGACAAAAGAAGCTCGTGTTGCATTTCTTCGGGCTTGAAGAGTATCCATGTCTATAAGACGACATCGATGTTCGTAGCTTGGCATGTGGAACGGGTCTTGCCAGTTAAGGTGTCTGAGGGCATAACGCAAAAAGCGCCTCTGGATGGCCTCGAGCCACTCATTACCGTTCTGGTAGTAAGGACACCAGACAGCTGAGGCGTATTCGAGGATGGATCGAACTATGCTGCAATACAGGCTCTTCAGGCAATACACGTCCTTGAATTCCTTGGCCACTCGGAATAAAAATCCGAGGCTTCTAGAAGCTTTATCGACGACGTAGTTCGTATGAGTTTTGAATTCCAGCTTACGGTCGAGTATTACGCCCAAATCATTGATGTGGTCCACCCGCGCAATGGACTCATCTCCTAAGAAGTACTCCGCGCAAAAAGGCTGCCGTCTTCGTGAGAAACTGATGACTGCACATTTACTGCGATTCAAAGGCAGGCAGTTGATGTCGCACCACTTTGCGAAAAGATTAAACTGGTTTTGCAGAAAATCAATGTCGTCCTGACCGTTTATGGCGTAAAACAGTTTAAGATCGTCAGCATAACAAAGTTTCGGGCCGTTAAGGAGTGTGAGCACATCGTTAAAATAGATTAAGAAGATAATCGGTCCTAAGTGACTACCTTGGGGCACACCAGAGGAAGCAGAGAACTGGCTGGAGAAAGTGTCTCCAGTGCGAACTGTCAATTTACGTCCAGTTAAGTAACTGCGGAACCAGCCAAGTAAAGGTCCGCAAAATCCTAAGCGCCCAAGCTTACCAATGGTGATATCGTGGTTCACCTTATCAAACGCTGCTGACAAATCGGTATAAAGGCGTCAGTTTGAGACTTAGCAGCAAAACTTTCGTGTACATAGGAGGTGAATGTCAACAGGTTAGTTGTCGTAGAGCGTTTGGGCATAAAACCGTGCTGATCGATTGAAAAATTTTGCTTACAGTACGAGAAAATCGGATCCATGACGACTAATTCGAATAGTTTGGAGATTGCACATAAAGCAGAAATTCCTCTATAGTTGTTGATATCTCTTCGGTCCCCCTTTTTATGGACTGGAAACATGTAGGCTTCCTTCCACAGTGAAGGGTAGGTGGCTCTGTCAAGAGAGGCTTGGAAGATGAGTCTTACAGGTGTCAGTAAAACAGGAATAAATCGCTTTAAAAAGGTAGATGGTATGCCGTCCGGGCCAGTAGAGAGGGAATTTTTGAGCTTTGCCGCTGCTTTAGATATGACCGCATCCTCTACAACAATCGTGCTCATGCTGAAGCCGAGTGGCGAAACATTCCTAACAGCATTCTCCACGTGTTCTCGGGATGTTGAAGCAGTAGCAAAGGTACTCGAGAATTTTTGAGCAAAGAGAGCACAGATTCCGCCATCAGAGTTCGCAGTGTTGCCATCCAGAAACATTTGAGTTGGAATACCAGGTTCATTCCGCTGACTTTTGACATGCTTCCAGAACGATTTTGGGTTGGACTTGAGGTTACGTTGTACTCGAAAAAGATAATTTTGGTAACAACGCTTACTAGCTCTTTTATAAGCGGAGTTCAGTCTTCGATATGCATCCTTAGTTTGGGAGGATTTGAGCTTATGGTAATTTCTAAGAGCACATCTCTTCGCCGTCTTCAGTCGACGCAGTTCCTTCGTAAACCAAGGAGTCCGCAAATTCCCGGAAGTCGTTCGCTTTGGCACGTGGCGGTCGATAACGTAATTTAAGATATGCGAAAAGGTTTCGGCCGCAGCATTGGGATTCAATAGATTGAGTTCAGATTCCCAGTCGATGGTGACCAGGATATGGGAGATAGCATCGAAATCCGCTTTCTTGAAGTCGAGATAGAAGGGTGCTGATTTTTCGACAGAAGCATGCAATCCGGTGACCTCGAGCGAAACCATTAGAGCTGGATGATGCTGAACTGCCTTAACGAACGGAGCAGGAGCCGATTCAATGGTCGGAACGCGAGACCCATCGCTATCCGCCTTGCCAGGTAAATTTTTTGACGTTTCGGAGTTAGGACAAATGTATGGCCGTTTTCAAAAGCTTTCCAAAAGCTCCCTAACTAATCGAAACTTTTCTATGGAGGACATGGTGTCGCTAGTGTTTGCTTAATAACTCCCATTGTCATTGAAGTTGAAATCCGAAGTTTTCGCGCTGGTGATCGGCAACCTTGCCAACTAGCGACGTTGTGAAATATCATTACTGGCAACGCTTTTGTAAAGTAATAACCAGCGTGCCTATACAGCTACGGGTGGTTGCACCTACGTTGCAGCTACGGGTGGAGTACCAAAAGTTTCTCATTGGTGGGGGGTGGAGACGGAGCGCTTTTTGACAGCGAATTGTTCGCCTACCATGCCTATGATTACGATTGCCTGTCACAAGATGGACGATTCCGTGTATTCACGCAGAGTAAACTTGAATTTTGGAACGAATTAAATCTGACTTTGATTCAAAACATTCATTTTTTTGAATCCAGCTCCTGTTTTCTTTGAATCAATGAATTATAGTTTTTATTGAAAAGAATAATTTTTGAAAGAAAGAATAAATTTTTTGAATTAAATAACTTTGGACTTTGATTTCAAACAAATTCTTTGATTCAAAAGAAATTTGTTCAATTGCATATTTCTTTAGAAACAAAGTAAATTTTCTTTCAACCGAAGAATAATGTTTTAAACTGAAAAGAATAATTTTTTGAAACAAAAACTTCAAACTTAGAAGATATTTTGCATTGACTTGCAAGAAGAACAGAAAACCGAAAAATCGAATAAAGTTCGGCCGCTCGTTTTAAAAATCAAACCAGTGAATCGGAGTAAGCTATAAATAAGGAGGATTCAGGATGCAAAATGGTAAGTGTAAGTTAATAAATACTGAATATTTATAAGTGAATTCAAGATTTTCTAAAACGCTTGTATAGTTACAGGACCACGGCCGACGGATAGATTTCCAAGTCTCTCGAACATGGAGAAAGCTGCGCAAAGTAACACCTCCCCAAATCCCGCGGTTGTATTTTTTCGGCCCAATCTTCGACGGCAATCACAAGTCTGACCAGCCAGCAGCTGGAGTGGCTTTCGGAAGTTTATTGACAGGCCCACGGAGAATGCGAAACTTTGTCAACGATATCAAGGACCCTACTCGGTTATAGTGAACCAGTGTTTTATGTGTTTGTGAATAAAAAAGAATTTAAGAACTAAAATTGTATCTTTTTATTATTCAAACTCCTAATAGGAACTTCGAAACAACAGGGTAAAAATCTTCCAATTGGAATAAATGGAAAATGGTTCAATGAATAAATGCTTTTAAATCTATATCTTACCTTTGAGCAAAGATAATAACTTTAAATCAAATGAAACTGGTTTTTGTATCAAAGCATTAATATTTTGAATCTAAGATTTTTCAAAAGAAAAAATCTTTGAAACAGAGGAAAATACCAAAACCAAAGGAAAAAATCCTTTGTTTTTGCGGCACTTTCCTTTGAAATAAAAAATCTTTGGTCTAAGAACACACCCGAAGTTGTACACGTCCTGATAATAACTTGTCGCCAGTGAGTGTCGCCAGTAAACACGCTAACTTTTGGCTACCCCTTAACGAATACTTTTGACCCGTTATTGAATAAGACTGGGAGAACTCCTTTTTCCGGATAAAGCCCCTTTACCCTTTAAGGGGTACTCAGCTTGATAACGCTTGTAGCGGATCAAAATTACCCCTTATTTCAAACGATTGTAACGGGTCAAAATTACCCCTTATTTCAAATGGTTCCGTATGCGATTTCAGGAGCTGCTTACTGGGAAATAAATAACAACAAAATATCATGTTTCATTTGGTTTATTCATATGATATTGCTCTTTCAGACTTATTTTGGATTCTCGCAACTCTTCCTGAAGAAGAAGAAGCACTACCGCAAACGTCAAACATGGAAACCGAAGTTTGAAACTGAAATAAATCTTCAGAACACTTTCATGCGTTTTTTACTAAGACAAACATCATGTTTCAGAATCAATCATGATTTTTCAGCAACATTTCAAACCATTTAAAATGATTACTGCACATGGTAACGTTCTGATTGGAACATTGTTTACCTATTTACAGAACTTTGGTAAACTTGATTTGAAACTTCAATCAGAAGGAAAAAGAAGAAAGAATGCAGAGCTTATTTCGAATTGTTTTTCTACGCATTTTTATACATAAAATCGAAGGATTAACATCCCGCATACTAAAAAACCATATCTCAAACAGTCTCTACGATACATCTACGGTTTCAGAAATAGTGATTGGATCTGTAAACGTAGCTGTTCTTTTAAACTTTACTTCGCCAACGATAACAAAACGAAATAAGAACGTTCATGTAAACATGTGCGATGGTATCTGAAAAGGTGATAGAATGATATGAACGATTTCCTTCAATTTTTCTTTAATCGTAAAACTGAACTGGAACCGTTAAACAAACCGTTCATCCCTTCTGTCATACTTGTCATACTCGCACGTCAAAATCAACGAAATGCCCGGTCAGAGATGCCAGTTGGTTTTGTACAAAATCAGTACACAATTATGAAAATAATTTAATTTTTTCTACTATCATTATACCACAGACAAACAGACGGGACACTCTGAAGAAAAATCTTCAAATTTTTCGCAAAGCTGCTTGTATAGCCATCTGGTGGCGACATTGCCTATTATGAGAAATTGCAGCCACCAACCGGTACAGAAAATAAAAAATCATCACGATACCCATGAAACCAGATATCTTTAAACCTGTTGTAAACAAATAAACATTTACAAGTAATGATATCATCACTCAGACAAAAACATCCGGTGTGTGTGTCACGCAAAAGACGATGTGTACGATCGGTTCCCGAATAATACGATGATCTTCTCCAACTTGCGGCCACAGGTGTCCTCGGATCGTGGCAGTGAACAGAAAACTTTACCACCCACCCGAGTGACGCCCAACGTGACCGAGTTTGAGGAAGTTTTCGACCGCCGGAATTCGGCAACTGCCACCCACATGAAACCGGTCCGCCGGATTTCCGGTGCTGGTGGAGGCGAACCATCACCAGGAACCAGTAGGGGTGGGGGAAGGACCGGAATAGTGGAATTGGATTTGGACTTGGACGACACCCGATCTGATGTGGGATCCGAGATTTGTTCGGAGCTAGGCGATGTCACCACTAGACGCAAGACGCAGTTTCGCCGGGTGATGGATTTGATTCAGTGTGAGAAGGTTCAAAGTTGATGGAAACTACACACTACCAAAAAAATCTGGAAAATTACATCACATATGATGTAAATAAAAAGAAGCATCATATATGACGGAATTTTCAGTGCGAGTTGAATATTACACGCCTGTAAAATTATGCAACGTGTAATATGAAAGTGATGTAAATTTAACGCCACTGAATTTGTGAAAAATATCCTATTGGAATTTGTTTTGTTTACTTTTTATTGATCCAATTCAATGGAGTTTTTTCATCTTTCATAACAAAAACAATCTTTAAATAGTGAATTTCATTTATTTGTGAAATTTAAAAAAAAATGTCTTACACATTAATTATTTTAAAATTCACTTTCACCATCTTCCGAAGTAGAGTTAAGCAGAGTAGCATGGGGCCGCTTCCAGAACAGCTTCCGCTGCTGCTGCTTTTCGGAGTTATCCGGAACCAACGATATCGACGAACTTAGAAGCTAACTGCTTCAACAAATTACTTTGGTTCACGATTTGACTGAACTCTACATTTGTGTATTCCTGTTTTTGACAGTTTTTATTTTTACATGACGTTATCGCGTTCAGTGTAATGTAATATTAATTTAACTCCCTGTCGATATTAAATTCCGTGTCGTGTAATTTTCAGAAATTTCTAATTTAGTGCTGTTGAGAATTTTGTGTGACCAGAAAAATTGTAAAATTACATCATATATGATGTAACGAAAAAGATGCATCACATATGATGGAGTTTTCAGTGCGAGTTGAATATTACACGTCTGTAAACTTCTTAAGACGTGTAAAATTTGAAAACATGTAAAATATTAAAGACGTGTAATATTTAATTCGCACTGAAAATTCCGTCATATGTGATGCTTCTTTTTATTTACATCATATGTGATGTAAATTTACATCAAATAATCGCGTTCTGTGTCAAATAATATTCGTGTCATTAGAATTCCGTGCTTTTTAGGATTCAAATATTTTTAGTCTGTTAATTTACATCAATAAATCGCGTTCTACGTCATGTAATATTAAAGGTTTTCAATTTCAGTGTTGTTAAGGATTCAAATTTTTTTTCTGTGTAGCCCAAAGTGTACCCTGGTTGCCACCCCAAAGGCGGAAGCTTTCGATACCGTCAGAAAGCTACAATCGGTCAACAGTTCCAGCACGGTGCAGTAATTTCTAACGGAACTTTGTGACCATTCTTTCGGATTTGTTCTAACGGAAGTGGTTCTCAAGCAGAGCATCAAGATGCTGATTTACCTAAAGCAATCCCTGGAATAGGCTATCATACAGGGTAAAAACTACATCATAGCTGCCGTAGGATCCACCGATCAACCACCGCCAGGATTGGTGAAGAATTTGCGAACCTGTATCACACCCAGAGGCAGATCACAGTCGATTCTGTGCTAAGGATGGCCGTTTCCATACTGCTCATATTTATCCTAGTTTAAATTTATGCCATTGTTTGGGTTAACACTCTAAAACATGCTATAATAAATGCTAGAAACTATTAATCAGTATCAATTCAGTAGCACATTCGTTTCATACTCGATCCTTTATATTTGGTTTGACTCAGGATTTTTCAGTTACCAGACTTTGCCAGCCAAACGGTAAAAAAAATCATTATGTAGACCTAAAAATTTTTTTTCATCTATGCAGGTTTTCAGAAAATGGACTGTCGGGACAACCCCCGATTTTGATCAAATTAGTGAAAGTTCTTAATTAACTTTTGCAATTGTAAAGTTTCAATATTTTTGAAATTCAAATCATTACGGATGGAAACATAATCAACAGTAACAGAAGGTCAAAATCGGATTGAATAATTTAACACAAAATCAATGCCTTACAATATTTTAATTTTTGGTTTATTTTCACAAACTGATTTTATATTTGTTTTCATAAAAAAAAAACATGATACCAGCCATACCGCTACGTGCATAATTTTTGGCCTGCGTTGGAATGTACTGCTTTCCTGCTATCCACATCTTTCTCGAACTCTTGCAATTCTTGGAACTGATGAATCCATTTTATATTTATTAACGATTCCTCCTGATAAAGCAACAGAATGCAACATGATTTCTTGTGGAATCAAAGATGAACACTGCTGCAGTAGAACTACTTAAAACTATCCGGTACCAGCTGGTTCGTAAAAATGATGCGTACGACTAGGTCACGGACCATGGAAGTAACTAACGTCTTATTTCTTTTCCGTAGTTCCGAGTTTTCCGTAATTTTAATCGAAAAATTTGATCTACTTTTATCTCTCACCGTACTTTGTTTACATTGAAAATTTGTTTTCCTATAAGCTCCAAGGATATTTATAAAACAAACAGCTACTATGATGAAAAAAATTTGATATTCACACCAGTGCACTCTGGTGTCGACATTGCCTAGCTTTGAGAATAAACCGGAACCGGTTTGCGAAAACCGGAAACAGAGTGTCCCGTCTGTTTGTCTGTGATTATACTAAACAAAGTTCAGCTCTTGATTTAGGCCGATGACATTTTTTTTTTCTTGTTGGGGAGAGAGTCCACTGCGACCATTTAGTTGATCTATTGTGGTTTACTCTGCGTTACTATTTTTACTTTGCTATGCTACTTGACACCCCTGCACTTTTGGTTGAAGTTGCAGTTGTTTACCGGTAGCACTACGAGCACACACATAACTAGGTAGGATCTCCAAGTGCAATCTAAGTTCCCTTGAAAAGATCCATCTACATGCATGTGCTGCATCATTGAGGCGTACAATTCCAAGGTATACCCGGCTAGCATTTCACTAATGCTAAAACCGCCAACCTTCATCATACTTTGTGTGCCAGGTTATGTCACGACCGGGTTTCGATCTCATGAACGTTGGCTTAGAAGACACGGATGCTATCCTCTAGGCCACAATCTGCTGGCTAGGCAGATGACATAGTGGAAGCGTTTGCACCACATATGAGGGAAATGTATGTGAATTACTTAAACCTGACATTAAATGCGACGAAGGAGATGCCAATTTGTTCCACCGCTCCAAATCGCATTATGGTCTCGTTCGCCAAATCGCTCTCACTATGTCATCGGCCTTACAAGATGCTTTTAACAACGCTCATTATGCAAGATAATTATGGTAGCTTCTTTACGGTCCATGGACTTAGTTTCAATTTTAGTTTAATTGTCGTTGAAAATAATGCATGTTATAACGAAACAACCAGCAATTACAAATTTGGTGTGTAGCATGCATGCAAAAAGACGACTTAGAAACATCAAAGCTTAATAAATCTTTTTTTACTTTCACATATTAATTTCATATCGGTACAATTTTGAATAATCGGTCTAGTCGGCACCACTGTCTACAACTGGAAGAAAACACAACAACAATTTTTCGTCCCTCTGAAATCGGGATTCATACTGGCTGATTCTTTCGTTCTGCGAAAGCTACCGGAAATAACTACCGTAAGTAGTAACATAATTATTTGTAAATGTTTAAAAAAGACTAATGATCATTAATTTATTTCAGCTTCCTCGCTCATTCATCACCCGGTTGACGATGGCTTCCCAGCATTCCGTAGCGCAGAGCTACGCGTTTCCATATGCTATGCCCATGGCGGGGTAGGATCTTTCTGCAAGAATCATCATAGGTCATCATGGATATGAATCGGTTTTCATTTCTCACCGTTTGTAAGTTCAATAAAGTTCAATAAAGATAATGTAAAAAATGGAATTGATATCGAAACATCCGAAAATTTCCAAAATATTACCATCTATGTGTGTGTGTGTGAGACCGCCATTGACGTACGGTTCTGGATAACGTTGGAAAAAACGTTATTTTGAATCGTTTGATAACTATTACTGTTACTGTTTAGATAAAAGATTACTCTTCGAAAAACTGTTATATTAACAGTTTGGTTGTCTGAATACGTTTTCCAAGAGCGGTTTCTGGACGTTATTTAAACTGTTTGTAGTACAGTTCCTCCATATAGAGGTTTTAACAGTTTTAAACAGTAACATAACTTAACGCCATATTCAACAGACCGTCGTTTTGGAATTCAAGTTTAGTGCAATGTTTTTTATGGTTTCAGATATCATTTTCTAAACGTTGGTTTACACTATTTCTAAACGTTTTATAACTACTACAGGAACCGTCATGTTACAATATTTTCGTATTCGGGATACAATATCAGAAATTTTTCTTTTAAACTTTGAATCTTTTGCAAATTTTTGTGTTCGGAACAAATTGTCTAAAACTTATTCCAGAATTACAGTAAAAATGACGAAAAAGTAGTTTAATTACTTTTGCCAGCTTTCTCTAAGTTGCTGATTTTTTTTTTGTGATTTTCATCCGCAAGAATGATTCAGATCTCAAGATTTTTCAATCGTTATTCAAATAACGATTTAAAAAACGACTGAAAAACCTTGAGCGATGAATTATCCTTGCGGATGAAAATCCCCCCAAAAAAAACGACTGAAAAATGATGCTGGCATGCAACCTTAGTGCTTTAAAATTACGAAGTATTTTTATCATGTTTATTCAAAAATTGTTTTATGAAAAAAAAAAATCCTGAAACCGTGATTAATTATCAAAATATTAAGTAAAAACCAATAACTTCAAACAGCAATGTTGCAAATCGCCATTCGACTCAATCAAAGAAATATTGTGCATCGTTTGGAAACTGACAACACAAACTTCCGACAATCTAGTACAAACATATGTTTTCTTCGTTGGAAGTTGAAGTCCAACATCTGAAGTTAAATTTAGTGCTGGCGCGATAGAAATATTGAATAGAAAATAAACTTGTAATCCTAAATTTGAATGAATTGAGTCAAACATTCAACATTATCACATAATATACAGTACAACGAATGTTTCAAATAAGTCAGAGATGTTTTAAAGTAACCGACTCTTATCGATATCTAATAATTTACTAAACTCGCCGAGAAGTCGATTTATTCATTCAAATAATAATTTAGTACATCTTAAAAAAACGATTTACATATCATATGATGATTTGCTTTAGTGTTTCTCGGCTACACTGACGAAAATGCAACCCATCAGCAGAGCTGTCAAATTACGGTTGTCAAATTTCGGGTCTAACTACCGTTGCGAAAATCCAATTTTTCTCTGAATACACAATAGCAAAGTTTCAATGTTAAATTAATTTTGTATTTTTGTTTACCATAAATCCACCATGATTCGGATTTTATCCATCATCTTCCCACTCATCCGGATCGTCGCACTCATCCGGAACTGTGCAGCGCTGAAACGAAAATCAGAAAAAATTAGTTTCTTAAGGAAAATATAATAAAAGCAAAGAATCAAATACTTACAATTTTTCTCACCATTATCAGTTAACCGGTCAAAAAATAACGCTTTGGATTTGACAACATCCAAAACAACCCCTTTTGCAGGGAATCGAGCTTTTCGAAATAAGGGGTAATATTGATCCGATAAAATGACCCTTTATTTGACAGATCGTGGGGGTTCTCAATAACGGGTCAATTTTACGCCTTTAAGGGGTAGCCAAAAGTTAGCGTGAATGTCGCCAGCGCTCATTGACGATAACTCCGGTTTGGGGATTCAGCGACAATAGCAAAGCACACTCAGCCGAAAAGGACACGTTAAATTCACCTATATTTTCACGTAGGCACTCATTACGTGAATTTTTTCTTGGTTTACGTGAAGCACGTAGAAGCTAATACGAATTCACTTAATCCTTACGTGAAATTCCTATAGTTGTCATGCTTTCAAAACAAAGTCACGTTTGATTTACGTGAAATTCCAGTGAACAGCCAATCACAAGCGGGTTTGTTGAATTCTATGTGATGTTCACGTAGCTCTGAATGGCTCAATTTAGTAAAATCTATGTGAAAGGCAAAAGGTACCCAATAAGGCGCGCGTGAATCCAAGTTCTATCGGCTGCCAAAAAGAGAAGTTTTTTTTTTTGTGATGGAGAAGCTGTAAATTCGTAAGTAGTAAAAAATATCATTGTTTGGTTGTTATTTATATATTTTGCCATTTCAACAGGATGCGGAATTGGAGCAGCTGGAACGATCAGCCAACTGCTATAGGGGGCCGAATTGAATACAATTTTTCGAAGACGTTGTGAAGTGATTTTAATGAAAGGTGAAGTAAAATTGTGAATACAGTTAAGTGTAACTATGAATGATGTGAAAGTAATTCATGTAGGTAAATAAAATCTTCTCTTCGAATAAAATGTTTCATTGATGCGAAATACAATACAAAACGTTAACATTTTAATTAAATCTACGTGAAAAGTATGCAGTAGATCGAATCCTTATTCACATCCGATCTAAATTATTCTCACGTACGCTTCACCTACACCTCATATGAAAATTACGTGAATTCTGCTTGCTGCGCGGGCTCTGTTAGCTACCTGAAATTCACGTAAGTTTCACGTGATTTTCATGGTGGCAAAAATCTATGTATATTTTCACGTAGCGTTAATGTGAAAAGTTTTTTCGGTGCAGAGATCCAACATACGGTCGTTTTCGTTAGTAACTCTGTTAATTTGACGCAAGGTTGCCGTACTCAGGGAGTCTAGTATGATGTTTGAAGGCGCCGAGAATGTAGAGCGCACAGGATCCGGGTACAAAAAGCTACCATGGTTGGAGCACCACTTCAAACCGGGCAAATTGAAGTCACCAATGACGAGAATATCGTCTTCGGGGGCGCAGAGAGAACTCACTTTGGATATGCAGTAAATTTGAAGTATATGCAGTCATTTTGAAGTAAAATGACTCAATTTAATCAATGTTCGGCATGATTTGCCAATGAAATTTCGGAAAATAGCATCACACATAACACAAGACAACAACATTTACATTTTCCGAGGTGCATGCACGCAGCGAAAAGATTTTTTATTTCAAAGGAAAGTGCCGCAGAAACAAAGGATTTTTTCCTTTGATTTTGGGATAAATAAAAATTCCTTTGATTCAAAGGCATCTTCCTTTGTTTCAAAGAATTTTTCTTTTGAAAAATCTTTGATTCAAAATATTAATGCTTTTGAAACAAAAACAGTTTCATTTTATACAAAGTTGTTCTCGTTTGCTACTATGTAATTTAGATTTAGATTTAAAAGGATTGGTTCATTGAACCATTTTCCTTTTATTCCAATTGGAATAAATATTTTCTGTTGTCCCGAAGTTCCTATTAGGAATTTTGAATAATAAAAAGAAAGAATTTACATTTTAAAATCATTTTTATTCACAAAATTAACATTAACACTGGTTCACTATAATTTTGATCCTAATTTTGGCCTGAGGGCATACTTCTTGGGCCGCTCAATAGACTTCCGGAAGCAGCTCCGGTTGCTAGGTTTAGTGGTCATCCAACTGGTGATTACCGCTGAAGATCGGGCCGAAGATAATCAGACCGCTGGATTTGGGGCGGAATCTGCCGTGTTCCTGTAATGCAAGAGTTTATATAAAATCTTAAACATTCACTGGATTAACACACACTTACCATTCTTCATCCTGAATCCTCCTAAAGCTATCTCTGATTCACTACACCCATAGAAGAGGTTGCAAAAATCCTATGCCTATTTAGCAAATCTCTGTGCCGATAATGCGCTGAAATGTGCACTGTGCCGAAGACGGTATGTTTGAAAAACCGTAACTGGCATAAGGACTCGGCTCCCAACCAAAATGATGACCACTACATTCAAGCGAAACAAGAAAAACATTTTATGGGATTTCCTTCCTATTGGATAATTCATCCCAGAAACAAGAAAATAAAAATTAAATCCACAGCGCTGTGGTGAGAATCGAACTCATATCACCATTTGTATCGTCTTGCCAGTCCGACATCCTAACCAGTGTTCTATACGAGCTTCATGCAGGACGAGGTATATTTGTCATAGGCTTTCTGTTACCGATCAATCACAAAAAAACGTACAACGGCGGCTTCCCGGCGTTTGGCCTCCTTTCAATGCATTCCTTTGTCTTAAGATGGAAACGGGAAAGGGAACGGGAGTGAAGGAACGGGAAACCCATTGAATGAGAACTGTGCTTTGCTTACTGCCTGCTATTACATACACACGCTACATATACACAGCTGCCAAAGCCGGCCAGCTTGTTTTGTTATGGAAACGGGAAAGGGAACGGGAGTGAAGGAAACGGGAAGCCCATTGAATGAGAACTGTGTGCTTACCGCCTGCTATTACATACACACGCTACATATACACAGCTGCTGAAGCCGGGCAGCTTGGCCGGTGTTGTTTGCCGGTAAATTGAAGGAAGGTGTTTTTGTTGCTTTTGCTACATACACACGCACAGCTTAGCCGTGTTTGCCGGTAGATTGAATTAGAAGGATGTTTTTGTTGTTGCTTTTGCTACATTCACACGCACAGTGCTCGGTTCGCTGGCTGCCTGGTGTTGGCCGGTATTTATTTCCATCCTTCTTCGGCTTGTGATGCGATGGGGAGGGACGCGAAAACGTTTTTATTTTGTTTCATTCAGACATACGCAATTCGGTTGCGCTGGGAGGTTAATGCCGGTGGGCGCAAATCGAATCAGTGCCGGTCGCGTTATCTTCTTGTACCAATGATGCTATGAAATTGACTACACGCCATTGGCACAGAGGCTGAATTTTGGGTGTACTCATTGATGATAACTCTCTCATAAAATAAATTGATTGTCTTGTTATGAGTTGCTCTTTGCTTGCAAACTGATGATATACCTTGTTTACTTTAAAGCTTAGTTCTTTTAGAAATGGGACAGTAACGAATGCGTGTATCTCAAAACCCATTCGTTTGATCAAAAAACTTTCTATGGAAGAAATGAAAGTAATCTTATGATAATTCATTAAAAAATTTGAAAAAAATATTTATCGTCGTTTGTAAGAAAAATCTCTACTTTACTCTTGGTACCTCTTATCGAGCCTGCGCACACTTTTTTCAGTCATGATATTGTTCAGTTTTTTCAACTTTTACTTCGTCCAATCTGTTAACTAGGTGGCTGCATTCTCCTCCTTCTATTTCTACGACTTTTTGGTCCAATACTCCTCTTTTAAAAGAAACTAAGAGTAATTTAGTGGATGAAGGTGTTTCAAAATTAACAAAACTTGATTATTTTTGACTCACTTAAAAGCGTTTTAATGGAATTTCTGCTGGCAAAAGCTGACAATAACGAAGTAAAACCACCATGAGATTAATATTAAAGTATAATCGGTTAGTGTAGATCGTAGGTTGCGAAGGGTACATACAAGATTACTCTTTTTAGGCTTTTAAAAACTGCAAAAAGCAATGTTTTTGTTTTGAAAGTTGTTGTTTTTCTCCATAGGATCAGAATCTTGGCATATCATTATAATTTATACAAAACAGCCAGATAATACATACTTTAATACGCGAGGGACCTTACCACAAGCAGACATGTTATGGAATTCAAATTCTTGAATTTGTTTTATATAGAATTTTTCTCTAGTTTTGTCGTCCTTCAGAAATCACCTGTCTCATTGCCTCGTTACCAGCTTTACGGCTCACGGGCTCTAGAGCTATCAAATTTTTATTTGTTTGAGGATAGGTTTGAATTACTCATAATTAGGCAACACTGTGAGCTAATCACGGAAATTTTTTTTTGACATTTCACCGATCTACACTTAGTTTTTCGTTTATTCAAAATAAAAAATTCTGGTCTGAGTCTTGTCTTCCCTGCTGGCCCTTAACCGTAGTTGCTGATTATGTGCTTCACTACAATGCTTGATTTGAACTTTGTGGACATTTTCGACATTGTTTGCATACTTTTCCACTACTCACACACACACTAATTCTTTGAATAATCAACGATTTTGTCAGCTATCCATTTGATAATGATGGTTTTTGAAAAAAACTGTGCAAGATATTTTTTTTCTTTTTGTCTTGCATCGTAAATATCTCAAAAACGCCCGAATTTAAAATTTTGAAAAAATAGGTCGGTGAGGAATTATCATAGGCAACATAATGCTGTCAAAATTTTGAATGTCCGACTACTAGTAACTGAGCTATTAACAAATGAAAGTGTCCCATTTCTAAAAGAACTAAGCTTTAATTTGTTCAAGAAGCCTAACTTGTTATGCGAAATATATTCCACTAAGTAGTATTCGTCGCAACGTCGCAAGAATCAAAATAGCATTTTTTGAATAAATTGAGAAAAAATAATAAATTTTACGTCTTAAGGTTGAATTGAGTTCTAAAGGGTAAATGTACCTAAATGTAGGGGGTTTTTTTCAACGGTTATTTCAAGGATATTTAATACACCTTTCAAGTCTATTTCAAGTCTATTTCAGAATCTTTAAAGAGGAAATAAAGAGGAAAAACTCAGTTTATACACCGATATTTAAGCTTGCTCATCTGTATCCTACAACCAGTTTCAATCATGTTGAAGCTTACAAATTTTAAACTGATTTTGGTTTGCATATCATTCTGCCAAAATTGCATGACATAAAAAAAGCAGCGATTAAACTGAAATTTTTAAGGAAAAAATCGTTACGTAACGATGAGCATACCTCCCCCCCTCCCCTATGTCACAATTCGTAACGTTCGAGCTAACCCCCTCCCCCCCCTAGGAGCGTTACGTAATTTATGGATGCCCCCTAAGACAAATGCAACTGCAATCATGTGACGTGCATATCAAGTTATTGATATATCATTTTTTAAGTTAAGTAGGGACTGCTGTTTTATGATAATTAACAATCTATTGTAGAAAAAAATCATGAAATAAATATAATTTGAAATAAGCTTCGCGGGCCGCACAAACATGTCCCGAGGGCCGCATGCGGCCCGCGGGCCGCGGTTTGCTCATCCCTGATGTGTATGATGGTTTGGATTACGAATTCAAAAATTCCAAAAACTCATATTTTAGTTTTTTTTTTCAATGTTGTATTACCTAACGTTGATCTGTACAACCCTCAAGGTACTCTGCAAAGTGATCCTGAACAGGATCCAGGTTAAAATCGACGCTACACTCCGAAGGTAACAGGCTGGTTTCCGAACCGGACGATCATGTGTGGACCACATCACAACACTACGAATTATACTGGAACAAATCAACGAGCTTCAGGACTCTTTGCTGCTGGTGTTCGTTGATTTCGAAGAAGCATTTAACCGACTTAACCATGAAAACATCTGGGCGGCTCTAAGGCGACGAGGAGTCCCAGAGAAACTAGTCCATCTCATCGAAGCACAATACGAGGCATTTTCGTGCAAGGTCTTGCACGACGGTTTCTTGTGCGAACCAATCCCGGTAACTGCTGGAGTGAGACAGGGATGTATCTTATAACCGCTGCTTTTTCTAATCGTAATGGATGAGATTTTGACTGGATCGATCGACTGTGCATCGAACCGAGGATTGCCGTGGAATCCTTCAACAATGGAGCAACTGAACGACCTTGACCTGGCTGACGATATTGTTTTGCTCGCCCAAACACAACCGGATATGCAGAGCAAACTTAACGAGCTCACCAAAAACTCCAGGGCAGCAGGTCTCAACGTCGATGTCGGAAAGACCAAGTCGATGGAGATCAACACAGGTAACTGGGCAACAGGTAGAGAAAATGGAGTGCTTCCAGTATTTTGGTAGTCAGATAACGCCTGATGGTGGTACCAAGAAAGACATCGAAACCCGGATCAGAAAGACCCGATTCGCGTTTGCGAGTCTCCGGATCATTTGGCGGTTACGCCAGATCTCTCTACGAACGAAAATCCGAATCTTCAACTCAATCGTCAAATCCATATTGCTGTACGGGTGCGAAACTTGGTGCACATATGCGGCAACGACGCGAAAACTGCAAGTATTTGTAAACCGCTGCCTGCGGAATATCATCCGCGCTTGGTGGCCTGGCAACTGGACCTTGAATGAGGAACTGCATCGCCGGTGTCATCAAAGGGCGCTAGAAATCGAGATTCGGGAACGTAAGTGGAGATGGATTGGGCACGCGCTGCGAAGAGATGAAAACGAGATCTGCAGAGAGGCGCTAGATTGGAATCCAGAAGGTCATCGAAGAAGAGGCAGACCCAGAAACTCGTGGCGGCGAAGCCTAGCCGCTGAAATCCGAACTGTCGACGAGAATCTTGACTGGGACCAGGTGAAGACGCTGGCTCCGGATCGTCAACAGTGGAGGTCTTTTACCACGGCCCTATGCACCGGAGGATCGGCGCGGGATCATTAAATAAAAAAAAAAAAAATCTAATGCAGCATGGCTTACAAAAAAGATGCTTTAACAAGAAGTTATGTAGGTATTGGTGAAAAAAAAATTGAATAAGAATCATCCTGATCAATAACTTTTCATCAGTTGCTCTCTAACGCTGTATTTATTCGTTCTAGCATAATCTGGCATTTGTGAGAATGAAATCCTATTTTAATTGATCAATGTGCTTAAATCATTTTCTTTTCCTTCCTTTAGCGCAACCGAAGTAAATTTCTTGCACCGCGCCCTGAAGCAATGTGCTGCTGTAAACTCAATCGCGAGAAGAACAAACGCGATACCAAACCCAACCAACATCCAAATGTATGCAGAACGCAGCTCATTCATTCCCACCGAAGTGAATTCCGCCGCTCCAGATTCACAGCGTGGCTTCGGAGCTATCCAGAGCACATTGTAACGCCGAACTATGCCAACTTCCTTCTGCCAGAGTAGACGTTGCCGAATGAGCTCCCGATATTTGCTTCCTTTTGAAAGAGGTATGCTGAAGGGGGGTAGTTTGATGCTGTCCAGTTCATGCACCTTGCAAGTATCCTGGGGTGTGAATGTCTCCATTATAATCCGGTGTGCGGTATTTTCTTCTATCTACAATAAAAAAAGAAAGTTTCAAAATATAAATTTTTACAACAAGATGTAGAAGCTACCTGAAAAGCAAACATGTCGTTCTTCACTCGTTTCATCCCAGTTTGAGCATCAGCAAAAGCTTCTTTACCTAAAGGTTTAATCTTCTGGAGAAAGACTGATTGCACTGCGAGGTCAGAACTTTCGTTCAAATACTGGTACGCATACTGCGCATTTTGAGCCCCGACCTCTAAAGGAGACTCCACCAGATCCGTTAATGATTTAATGATTGTACTGGGACTCTGCAGCAATGCAACTATACAGGCCGAATAGGAGGTAAAAAGAAAGAAATTCGCTAGTTGTACCCAAAACAGTAGAATCTTGGCTCCATCATATTTCGGATACAGCTCAAGATTCTGCTGACACAGAGTGCCTACGATGTACATCAATGATTCCAGTGGAGTCAAATGTTCCGTTTTAGTAATGCTTCTTAAAATCAGCAGCCCTATCCAATAAACTCCGATAAACCCAAAGCAGCTGAGCCAAACTCCAAAACTGAAAGGTAGCTCGAATATGTTGGTTACCAAAGACAGCGGTGGTTGTTTGAAAACGAATCTAGCGTTAATGGTCAATGTCACAATCGTGAAATCCAACATTTTCATCCGCTCCGGGGTCATCAACACAGCTCCGGCACAGAATTCCACAGCTTTCTGTCCAAACTCCATCAGTACACTACCCGACGAAAAGCTCCCATTGACCCTACAACCTCCTTTCTCGAGCTGGATCGCATTACGTGTGAAATTGAGATCGTACATCAAGTTTTCTATGAATGGATAATTTGCCCGTTCAACTAAATCGTCGATGTTTTCTACGACTTCGTTCCAATCCTGGAGTAATTCGGTCTTGGCCATCTAAAAATTCAAAATACGTTCAAGAATATTGTTATCATTTTAAAAATGTCTTTCTTTACTACTCACTCCGATTCCCACCGGCATCGAAAACGCCTCAAGGTTTCTTCTTTCAGCCGACCGAAAATCCACCAGCCGCAGTGCTCGTTTCATGGTTTCCACCTCGGTCAAGTCTCGATTACGGTAGCAAATCTCCGCAAACTTTACCTCTGCGGAACGAAACGGCTTCCAGCAATCGTACAGCTGCCAACGTGTCCAGAACAGAGCAATCTCCACGTGGGTACTCGGCAAAATATCCACTGTTTCAAACAGGGCGGTAAATTTTTCTAGAGAGTGCTCCAATTCGGTTCCATTACTTTCTTCCGCAACTTGATCCAGGAAAATCCAGTAAACATCAGTTAACATGAAGGCGTTTATGTTTTGCTTTAAATGATAGAAAAGATATTAGAATAACTGTGCATAAGTGCTATATTTGATACATTGTTAAATATATTAACATCGCTGTTGATGGAATTATAACAGTTTTAGTATCTTTATCTGTCGATTTATACATGCTGATATGATTTATTGATTGAAATAACACAATAGAAATATAGCAGAGATGCTTCGAGAATCTGAATCATGACTCAGAACTTAGATTGGAACCTCAATAACTGAATGAGGTGCAGAATTCTGATACAATTTTTGGAAAAGGTTTTTTTTGTTGTTTCGATTATAGTCGTTTTACCATCTTTATGGCATTCGCGACTTTATCAACGTTACAGTTGGCGGATCGTTATTGAAAAACTTATCCGGTACAACTGTGTTCGATATTTACTCTTGGGCTCGAACTCGCGGACACCGGCTCAGGAGACAACAGACTTGCCAACTGAGCTATATCACAAGCCCATTTGGAAAAGGTACTCATACGATGTAATTTTAAAACTTTTGATCTTATTCGTTATTTTATTGCAAAAAACGAAATTCTACTTCAGTGTTCAGATATTGGAATCTGTATCCTGTTCAGAATTCTTGATTTTAATGGTGCATCTTCCTTGAGACAAAAGCTTTAAATTAATTCAAGTTGAAATTATATGATGTTTCACTTTCTAAATTTTGTATTCCTAGCATTGGTCTGCAAATCGAAAAAAAAACAAGTTTTACCAATCTGGTCTTGATATTGATATTACAGTGGACGATTTCAAACACCGGAAGAAAGATTTGAACAGCAAGTAGTCAGAGAATCGTTTACCCAGACAACCATTTGGTGGGTATATAAAATTTGCAACACAAATATACGTGCAAATATACGTGTAGGTAAACATATCGCATATAATGCAGCAAAACAAGTATATACGTATAATTTTGAAGGCCATATAGGTACATTAGCAACCATATCATTGATTAGGATTGCATTGTCGTAATAAAATCAAGCAATGTATTTAAATACGATAAAGAATATGCATATGACGCACATTGTAGGTGCAAATATACGAATTATCGTAATAAAAACATGCAATGTATTTAAATGCGATAAAGAATATGCATGGGCCGCACATTTTAGGTGCAGATATATGAAAATGAGTTTAAATAACATTCATACGATATAATCTGTAAAATAATATACGAATTCTGGTTGTCTGGGTAACTCTCTGGAGCCACCATTTCTTTGTATACACACATTATTTCTGTCGATTGCACTTTTAAAAGTCCTCGTGCGTTCGGTTTGTCCAACTTATATTTTTTGGTAGTAGTTTCAATAAAGAGAAAAAATGAAAATTAAATTTTGCAATGCGAAAGAGGAAGGAGTTTACTTAAATAACTATAAGCACTAAAAACTAGCACCAATTCTGCTCTAGCACCAATTCTGCTATAGAGCTTGATTCTGTGCATCATATTAGCCATGTGAGCCAAGTCTAGCGAAATTAACTGCGGCTTTAGTGCAGAAACTGGTATAACCCTATAAAAGCACTGTGCTGTGCTAAGTTGATGCTATAGCGTTGGCGGGCAAAATGCTGGGAAAATGCAAATGGCGTTCAAATGAGGTACAAACCATACGAGTAAAAAAAAATCGATTTTTGTTTCGCTCCATTTTTCTGCCATGATAATGAAATTTTGTTTATGTTGATTTTCGCTTATGCATATTTAGGGGATCTGTGCATTTTTTACATGTTTTTTTTTTATTTTTCGGGTGAAGATGACCTGGAATCGAACTCACGACATATCTATGGCTCTGACATTTGACATTGACTCTGCTTGTGAACCTTTAAGGTCCGCGCTAAATCTTAAAAATAAAGCTGGTGTAAAGCTAACAAAATGCAAAGCTTTAGTGCTTATGGTTACTTGTTTACTCTCGTAACCTCTGGCGTTCCGCAAGATTCCTTCCTTGGACCGCTTCTTTTTAAATATTCAATGAATAAATGAACTGTCTCTTGTATTGAAATTCCCAAACTCACTCCATAAAAAATGCGTAAATGTGCTCGAAGTGCCCTTATTGTTTTTTTTTTACCGGAGGAACTTTTTCCAAAGTTCCGGAAGATTTCATGAAGAACTTTTTCCAAAGTTCTGGAAGATTTCACATATAGTGCCCATACACAAGAGCGGTTCTAGAATCTCCGTTGTTCAACATGGCTTCCTTAAAAGGCGGTCAACAGCGACAAACTTAACGGAGTTTATCTCAAGAGTTTCACAATGGATGATGAAAGGTCTACAAGTCGATGCTTTGTACACCGAAATGTCCAAAGTCTTCTATGTGTTCAACATACACGCTCTTCTGTCGGTGCTGTGCAAAAATGGAATAATTGGCACTTGCCTACAATGGATTCACTCATACTTAATCGAAAGAAAGCAATACGTAAAGCTGGAGAACGTGAGGTCCAGGACTTACTCGGTCAACAGCGGTGTACCACAAGGGACCCTTTTTTCATCACTGTTATGAACGAGTATATGCCGATGATTTAAATATTTTTCTGAAAATTCGTCACCCAAATTGCACGACTTTGAAAAATGCTCTACACAGGTTTGCGGAATGCTGCAGCAGGTTTGGAATAAAAATCAACGACTCTAAATGCAATGTTGTACCATTTTCTCGGAAATTGAGCAACATTATGTGCCAATACTGCCTGGGAAATGACTTGATTGTGCACGACAAGCCTCAATAAAAAACTTGGGAGTTGTATGAGACCACAGAGAACAGACAAAACAAACAAAATTTAGATCAGTTTTGAACAGGTCGTATGAAATGTTTGGCATATTTCAAGAAAATCGCTGTTAAAGTTTTGTAACACTTTCGTCCAACTGCGTAATAGAAAAATATCTTAAAAGTTAATCGCTATTCCCTTCAAGTTAGAAGTGCTAAATTTTGGACAATGGGATGCAAAAGTGATACTTTTGAGAGCAACCCACTTCGAGATGTATAGAATCAGTACTGATGGTAAGACTGATCGTCAAGAATGTTGCTAATTGACTGGATATGACCGATTTCTCCTTCTGTTAGTTATTTCGACTGCCTCATTAGTGCAAAAATAAAGGAATGAATAAAAGTTTATCACCGTTACTTTTTATACGTTTTATACTTACTGACCTTTTTACTGACCTTTCCCCAGGTGCAACAACAACCGAGCGTCTGTTCTCCAGGTCAGGGGCGGCTCAAACAGCGTCTGTCTTGCAGCAAGCGGCTGAATTTATGAAATGCGGCTCCCGCCAGCTAAGTCCAAGATGGCAGCCCCATCGCGGGATAGGGACTTTAGGCTAACAACCTACTGCTCCTGATATCTTGTATTGTTACAGAAACTGAGAGAAGAAATAACCGAATTGGAACTTTGGCAACGACTTTTAGCATGAAAACACGGACTAGAATTGGAACTTGGAATGTTTTGACCCTTGTCCAGCCAGGAAAGCTGGCTCAACTTGCTAGAGAAGCTAGCCGCCTCAAGCTAGAGATATTGGGACTGAGCGAAGTCCGTTGGCCTAACACTGGAGAACACAAGACACAGTCCGGGCAAGTACTGCTTTACTCTGGCATACGAGGAGAACATGCTACTCGGGAACGAGGAGTTGGTTTCCTGTTAAGCCCGCAGGCCCATGCGGCCCTCATAAGATGGGAACCGGTAAACGAAAGAATAATCGTAGCCAGATTCAGAACACGGGTTAGAAACCTTACAATGGTCCAGTGTTATGCGCCAACTGACGTTGCCGACTTGCAGGAGAAAGAGCAGTTTTACAGTCAATTGAACAGCGTGGTTGAGAGAATTCCGAAGGGTGACATTCAAATCCACTTAGGCGACTTCAACGCAAAGATTTGCTCCGATAATCAGGACTTTGAGCGCATCATGGGGCGCCATGGTCTAGGACAGATGAGCGAAAACGGAGAGCTGTTTGTAGAATTTTGTGGCAACAACAACATGGTGATCGGTGGATCGCTCTTCCCCCATCGACCAGCACATAAGGTCACTTGGGTATCCCGAGATGGCCGAACAGAAAATCAAATTGACCACATCTGCATCAGTCGAAAATGGAGAAGGAGCCTTCTTGATGTCCGCAACAAACGAAGCGCAGACATTGCATCTGACCATCACCTCGTCCTTGGCGAGATACGACTGAGAGTTGCGCGTGTCCAACGGCGCGAGGATAAAGTCGGGTGTCGATACGACGTCCGCCGGTTGGAGAATCCAGAGGTGAAAAGGGCTTTTGTTGAACAGCTAGAATCCCGAGCCTCGGAGCTGACGACAGACGGAACAGTCGAAGAACAGTGGTGTGGAATCAAGAATGCCTTTATCACGACGAGCCATGGTACTCTCGGTAAAGTTTGTGGAAGACGAAGTGAATGGATGTCGGATGAAACCTGGAGGATGATCGATGATCGGAGAAAGGCGAAAGTCGGAATTGAGCAGGCATGTACCGGGTCAGCCAAAGCAGCCGCCCGCTTACGATATGCGGAGCTGGAAAAGGCAGTTAAACGAGCTTGTAGACGAGACAAGAGAGCCTGGACAAACTCCCTAGCCGAAGAGGGAGAAAGAGCCGCCGCCATTGGAGATATCCGATTATTATATGAGATTTCTCGCCGCCTTAGTGGTGCAAGGACTAATGCAAGAATGCCGCTGAAAAACCGAGCAAGTCAGCTGCTGACAGATCGAACAGATCAGCTCAAGCGTTGGACTGAGCATTTTGATCAACTTTTCCGAGTTACAAATAGCAAAGGCCAACAGAACCCGCAGCTCGAGGCGCCCACAGTGAGTCGCATTAATGGCGTCAACTCGGAAGCGCCCTCACTGGCTGAAATAGAAGCGGCAATCAAGGACATGAAATCCAACAAAGCGCCTGGAATCGATTGCATTCCTGCTGAAATGCTCAAAGCCGACCCTGCCTTGTCAGCACAAATGTTGCACCGTCTTTTCGCTGACATTTGGGATACTGCAACATTCCCGGCCGACTGGATGCAGGGTATCCTCGTAAAGGTCCCAAAGAAAGGAGACCTAACAGAGTGCGGTAACTGGCGTGGCATAACTTTGATCTGTACAACCCTCAAAGTACTCTGCAAAGTGATCCTGAACAGGATCCAGGAGAAAATCGACGCTACACTCCGACGGCAACAAGCTGGATTCCGATCCGGACGATCATGTGTGGACCACATCACAACGCTACGAATAATACTGGAACAAATCAACGTATTCCAGGACTCTCTTCTACTGGTGTTCGTTGATTTCGAAAAAGCATTTGACCGACTGAACCACGAAAACATCTGGGCTGCTCTTAGACGACGAGGGGTCCCAGAGAAACTAGTCCATCTCATCGAAGCACAGTACGAGGCATTTTCGTGCAAGGTCTTGCACGACGGTGTCTTGTCCGAACCAATCCCAGTAACTGCTGGAGTGAGACAAGGATGTATTTTGTCACCGCTGCTTTTTCTCATCGTAATGGATGAGATCTTGACTGGATCGATTGACTGTAGACCAAACCGGGGATTGCCGTGGAATCCTTCAACAATGGAGCAACTGAACGACCTTGACCTGGCAGACGATATTGTTTTGCTCGCCCAAACACAACAAGACATGCAGAGCAAACTCGACGACCTCACCGAAAGCTCCAAGGCAGCAGGTCTCAAAATCAATGTCGGAAAGACCAAGTCGATGGAAATCAATACAGAAAATCGTTCCAATTTCGTGGTAGCTGGACAACACGTTGAGACAGTGGAGTGCTTCCAGTATCTTGGTAGCCAGATTACGCCTGATGGAGGTACCAAGAAGGACATCGAAACCCGGATCAGAAAAGCCCGATTTGCGTTTGCGAGTCTTCGAAACATCTGGCGGTCACGCCAGATCTCTCTACGAACTAAGATCCGAATCTTCAACTCAAACGTCAAATCCGTATTGCTGTACGGGTGTGAAACTTGGTGCACATATGCGGTGACGACGCGAAAACTGCAAGTTTTTGTGAATCGCTGCCTGCGGAACATCATCCGCGCTTGGTGGCCTGGCAACTGGATCTCAAACGTTGAACTTCATCGCCGGTGTCATCAAAAGGCGCTAGAAATCGAGATTCGGGAACGTAAGTGGAGATGGATTGGGCACACGCTGCGAAGAGATGAAAACGAGATTTGCAGAGAGGCGCTTGACTGGAATCCAGATGGGCATCGAAGAAGAGGCAGGCCCAAAAACTCGTGGCGGCGTAGTCTAGCCGCTGAAATCCGCACAGTTGACGAGAACCTTGGCTGGCAGCAAGTGAAGACGCTGGCTCCGGATCGCCAGCAGTGGAGATCTTTTATCTCAGCCCTATGCGCCGGTCAATCGGCGCTGGACCCTTAGGTAGGTTAGGTAGGACTGCATAACAGTAATTTGAAACCTCTGTTTTGCATATTAAAGGTGAACAAATTTGCTATCGATCATCTGAACATCCCAAGCAACCAAAAGTCTCGTTAAAAATGTCGAACACAGCTTAATCAGCATAATCAATGTGCTGAAATTCCTTTTATTCAGCCCAAAATTTAAGTTCTTATTGAAACTTTGAAGTTCCATTACAGATTTGAACGGCCTTCTATTCAGCCTACAAGTAAACGTTTAATCAGCGAAAACAAAAAAATAATTTTCCTCTCCTCTCTCATTTTGGTCACCACCAGCCCATGTGATGCTGTCGGTTTCTCGGCATCCATCTTTATTCCTCCCATCCCTCACCTCCCTCAATTGATCTTACTTAATTGCTCTTTTTTAAACTTTGTTCGATACATGCCAGCAAGCACGCCAGTTCTGCTACACAATTATTTGATTCGCTTCCTCAAGCAATCAAACAACTTTATAGAAAAAATTAGTCCTGGTACCAGATTTGAACCCGATCCTCCGAGGTGATAGCCAAACACGCTGCCACGATGCCACGCCTAGATGTTGCCTTGCCGGCAGCTAAAATTCGAAGTGGTTATAAGCTTCCTAGAATATCCGCAAGGGCAGCCAGCGGCCAGCAGCAAAGACGCATGTTGATTATTACTAAGAAGCATTACGAAAAGGCGTATAAATCAATCATCCGTTAAAATAATATCGGTTTAAAAAAAATGAATTCCATGTTTATAGCTGTTAAGCATAAAATTATACAAATTCTAGAGTTTATCTGATACTAAATTAATGAATTGCTTCAACTTACTTTCAATGTGTGATAAATTCCTGGTAAGTAAATACAGTTTGACGAAATTTCATAAAGTCAAAATATTTACTCTTTTCAAAAACAATCATTGGCGAGTAAGCTTTAAGTTGTTCTGAGTTGAAGTTTCAATATAAATTATACATTTCAACAATTTTCAAGCTCCAAAAAACGATTTATTTATTATATGCCCTTTTGTGATGTTTGTTCACATTTCATATTCATGAAATGGCGGACATGTCTCAAAAATGGCTATTTGAGGAACTATTTGGAACTTCGAGTCCATAGAAGGCTATTTGAGACCCAATTTGGAACTTTTATTCTGAATGGTGCGATTGACATGTCACAAAAAACGCTTTTTGAGGAACTTCTTGAAATTTGAAGTTCACAGAAGGCTATTTGAGGAACTTCTTGGAACATGAAGTTCATAGAAGGCTATTTGAGAACTAATTTGTAACTTTTATACTGTGTGGGTGCAATTGACATGTCACATAAATGGCTATTTGAAGAACTTTTTGGAACTTCAAGTCCATAGAAGGCGATTTGAGGAACATTTTGTAACTTTCATGCTCACATTCGAGAAAATTTGGTACCAATTCCCTTCGGAACCTTTGTTCAGCGAAATTCAAACTTTGGAGGCACGAGTTTAAGTAGATATGAGACTTTTGGTTGCTTGGGATCATTTTTGCACATCATCAACAGTATTGTTGATATTAGTGGCTTTATGAAGGAAAAAAAATATAAAAAACGCATTTTTTTAGAAAAAAATTAGTATTTTTTGCTTCTCCCGAGCATTAAACGCTAAAATCCTATTCACGTTTGGGACTCAAGCAACCCCTTCCCATGGTCAGATTGTTCTGAAAATTGGCATGTGATCTTCTGGTAAGCTAAAAAATAATTTCGACTCGGAGCGAGTGAGATTTACCATGTTGATTTCTTCATATACTATGTTTAGTATACTGCGGCTCGTTAAATTTTTCAATAATGCAGAAAATTACTGTTATGGTAAAGTAACCGTAACTTACTCAATTTTCAACCGAATTTGAAAAACAACCACTTGAAATCGTTGTTTCTAATTCACATTTAAGGCCAATAGAAAATAAGATTTTTTAAATGTTACCATCGAGTCTGAAACTTTAACTCAAACAAAATTTTCTCTAAAAAAATGCGTTTTTTATCATTTTTTCTTTCATAAAGCCACTAACATCAACAATACTGTTGATGATGCGAAAAAATGATGTTAAGATGATGGATAGCAAATTTGTTCACCTTTAATATGCAAAACATAGGTTTCAAATTTCTGTTATGTAGTCCGAGATATTTTAATCTAAGTACATGTACTTTTTTAATTTTTCCAAAATTTCAGATTTGGAGCATAACTCAAAAACTGTTCTACTGAGATTTTTTTGAATTTCATTTTCGGATTCAGCGTCAGATTTTACATTAAAAATGACCTTCAGTTTACTTAGTTCAAAAATGCTGTAAACTAGTTTTATTTATGAGTTTATAAACGATTACGCCTCTTCGAAAACTGGGCACTTGAAAATTTGATTTGTAACTTTTCAACGGCGCAATAGATGGCACTGTTTCAAGTAAATTTTCAACGTATTTTTTTATGTCGCCATTTGAAATTTTACACACTTTTTTGAAGATTTTTTGTTGGAGCTTGTGCGTCTGTTCGCTGTGATTAGACTTACATAGAGCTAAATTTCTCGAAGCATATAGAAGATATATAGATCCCTATACGATTGGATCAATTTTCGCCGGATTAGTTCGTACCGCTATAGAGTCCGCCGGTGTTGTTTGGCGTCCCTACCATTCATCCATACCATCCATACATTCATAAATATCAACAGACTAGAGAGAGTTAAAAAAAAAAGTTTCTGATAATATTTTCATTGAAGCTACCAAGTAATGTAATATTAACGTGTATAAAATTTGGTGTCAATCTGTTTAGTGATTTTTTGGTCAGGACAAGACAAATTTAGGAAAGAGCCTGTGAGAGACTCAAAAACAGCTAAAAATCAACTTTTCGAACCAAGTTCATAAGGTAAATTCTTGAGGAGTCCTAGAAGATCTAACAATGAGCTTAAACTCGAGTAAAAGTGAAGATGGTTGATTCCATGAGGTTAAGGAACGTGAGAGTATTTATCAAGCGCAATCCCAATGTTTCAATAAGAGAAGTAATAAAAAAAGATAATTTTTTATGACTGGTTCGTCTAGCTGACTAATAAACTTCATTTCTACAAGGTAAAAAAGCTGCCCGCCGCGCCGGTGAAATAAACCAAATGCGGTGGTCAAATCGTGCGCAAAATATTTGAAACGTACGCTGGGGGATATTTTTTTAAATTTCGTAATGGGCTGCAAAACAAACTCTTTACCGGGCACCTGGCGGGTTTCCAGACAGAAACTTTTCATTGATTAGTCTCTTCTAGATGTTCCGATAATAAAAAGAAGAAATTAAAAAAAATGTCTAATACTTGAGGACGCCGACGATCTGAGGAAGCTGCAAATCAGTCAGTGTTTCATGTGACAAATGTGGCCATTTTCTCCTGCATTGCAGTTCAATGGGTCAAACAAAGTTGAATCTCTGTTTTGGATGGATCTGGAATAGAGTGCCCCAAATGACCCGACTTTTGAAAAAGTTATGTGCTGCAGGCTAAAATTGATCCGAGGGATCCTGTATGAGATTTCGAGACATTTTGTTCGGGAGAATCATGAAAACCCAGTTTTTCATGGATAACTTTGGTTTCCTTCGGCCGATTTCTTTTGAAAACGGGGTTTCTTAAAGCCCAAATTATGAAAAGTATTTTATCCGAAGACTGCAAATCGATTCCAGTTAAAATAAAAAAGTTATTAGACTTCAAAAATGGGCTAACTTTTTTAAGCGTGGTATTCATCACGGTTAATGCTGCGTCGAAATATTCGAACGTCCCGACTCATTAACAATGATGAATACCACCCTTAAAAAAGTTAGCCCATTTTTTGAAGTCTAATAACTTTTTTATTTTAACTCGAATCGATTTGCGGTCTTCGGATAAAATATTTGTCATAGTTTGGGCATTAAGAAACCCCGTTTTCAAAAGAAATCGGCCGAAGGAAACCAAAGTTATTGATGAAAAACTAGTTTTTCATGTTTCTCCCGAACAAAATGTCTCTAAATCCCATACAAACTTCAAGCTCGTTGAGCGACCCCTTCCCGTGATCCGATCTGGCCCAAATTTGGCATGAGATCTTGCACGAGGCCTAGGATCAATTTTACGCTGCAGCGCATAACATTTTACAGGTTTTGAATTTCCCATACAAATTTGGGGCAGTCTAATCTGGAATCGGGCCATCACGCGAAAACTGTGGTGGAGTGATAAAAAGTTAAATAGGTGTTGTTTTTTCCGAAGGAGGACAATCGGCTTAATTTTTCATAACCTCTACCATAATAAAATTTTCGAATAATTTTGAAGGTAAAGTTTCAGTAAACAGATATTTTTTTTTATCGAAAATAGCTTTGATAAGAAAAAAAGGTGGTTCACAATATACATTATAGATGGCACACATCTTCATTGGACGCTATTTAAAAATCACTTGAAAAAACATCACAAAAATTTGCACATGTGCACATTTCATTATCTATTTACTAGGCAGCTTCATTCAAATTCTCATCAATTTCCGTCTATGCATTTTAAAGTTATTTACAGAACAAAGTGATGCATTTTTTCGAATGTACTTCTAACCCTGTGTTTTTATTATCCCCGGTGTACCCTATATTAACTTTTCGAAGAATAACTCGATCAATCTGAGCTAAATTCTTAAATTAGGATGTACTTATGTATAAAACTTTTCATGACTGAAATTGTCTAGCTAGTTTTATAATCTTAAATTCAGTAAAAGATAGCAGTTTTGGGAAAAACACTATTATTAAAAGAAACAATAGCGCCTGAGCATGAGCTAGCCAAAATTCATATTTTTTTACGTAAGTATATGTTTGAAATGATTTACAAGTAAGGAACTGAGATTTATTGTGATTGTCACTCAAGAAGAAAGTCTAAAGGATCTGTTTCACTTTATGGAGCCACCACTTCCTTTTCTTTCTCCCATGATATTTGTTTACATTCTTATGAAGTCCGCTTGTATTGCTCCTACAGAGAAAAGTTGGATTTTTGCAACTCTTCCAAAAGAAGAAGAAAAACTACCGCAAGACGTCAAAGCCGTTGCACTGAAACAAACAATTCAGATCATATTTATGAGTTTTTGCGGGCAGAAAAATCATTGTTTAAAAGTCAATTATGAATGATGCAGTGACATTTAAATCCGTTTTCAATGCATTTTACCAATTCTTAAATTATTTATCACATTTATTTAGAAAAGAAATGTATCGAATCATTGATTTGAAAAACAAAACGGGAAACCAATCTATTTCTTTATATATAAAAATCTATAGTATTAAGGGATTTATTTTCTAACTATAAAGCGAATGGTATAATAATAGCGACACGTCAAGAAACGCGACGGAACCAGCATCGCTTTGTTCAGAATTATTTATAGTCCATGTCATAATTACAAAAAAATATAGTGAAGGGACTGTTTTCGACGTCTCAAGAAAAAATCTAATTCCATTAATTTGCAGTAGAAAAGTTGACTTCAGCCTTACATATTTACCATTTCGTAACAAATTGAGTTATAAAAATATTAACTCTTATAATTGTAGAACAAAATATATTTTAAAAACTACTCTTTAATAATTAACATGAAATGTTTTTTATTACCTATTTTCGTGATAAAACAACTGAAACAACCACTGATTTAAAAAAAATGGATGCCTAAACCAACCCAAAACATTTTTCAGATTTTTTTCAATATCTTTTCTTATATTTTAGAAACATTTATTTAGGTAATTAAACAAACAATTTGAAAACATTTGACTACTTAATTTCTACCGAACAACATACAACGGAAGTAAAAAATATAAAAATAATAAAATGGAATCAAATGTGATCGACATCTGTGCAATCGGGAATTTCATTGACAACTTCTAATGAAAATGAAGCTTCCGATGGAGCAATCGTTGTTGTTGTTGTTGTTGTTGGAATTTTTGAACGATGCACTTCCGCTCTGTTTCGGAAAATTTTAAAAAGAGTTTTTCCCTGTTGCATCTGTTAACCGTTCCGTTGTGTTCAAACTTGCTTACCCAATTTCCGATTATTGTTGGGCTTTTGTTTTAAATTTTGGCAAGCTCTTCTTTTCCCAGTCCCAAAAAATAGTACCCAAACAAACAATGGACAATTGTATTAGGAGACGCATGCTTCTCCATTTCTGCTCTCAACAGCGCCATACCTGAAAGCGATTTTGATTTTGAATTTGCAAAATCATATTTCACTTCTACCTTCCTTTTTATTCGCATATGCTACTCTTTATCAAAGGACAACAAAAAACACCACCAGAAAAGAAGCCTCAGATATAAGATGATTATTTTCTTCAGTGTTACTCGGTTACACTGACGAAAATGCAGCCCATCAATCGAGCTGTCAAATTACGGTTGTCAAATTTCGGGTCTAACTACCGTTGCGTGAATCCAATTTTTCTCTGAATACGCAATATTGTTCCTTTAGCTCAACCAGTTCATACACACAAAATTTTCGAGGCCAGAATTTAGCAAAAATTTGCTCAAATTTGACCAGCTAGAAACTTAGCAAAAAAATTAGCAATATTTTTTAACTATAATTTTAGCAAACGAGAAAAAAAGATAGCCGCCGCAATTTTTACTCAATTTTTTAGCAAAAACCGGAAGAAAAGATCGCCCGGATCTGAAATTTCAAAATTTATTGTTTTTTCTCTGGAGAATCAGGGAGAACGTTTGATTATGAAATAGAATTCACAAATTTACTTCACTTTCAATTTATTTTTAATTTTTTTTTTAATTTAATTTCACGTTCGATCAACGGAAATTCCGGTTCCATCTTCATCGACGAATGCACCAGAGTGTGTGCCGGATGCAGCTCGTTGAAATTCCAGCTGTGGTCCCCTTTATTTCTGGTCTGATGGGGGTTTTGTGTTGCAGTTGTAACCTGAAAGAAAAACAAACAATTTTGGATTTAAAAATCGGAAAATTTGTACAATTTATAATTCGCCCTTACCTGTACGCATCCGGTGTCGATTTGGTTAGTATTTTGTTGTTGACTTAGCCACCACTAGAACCACAAGCATCGAACTTTCGGAACCGCGCACAATCATGTCTGTTTGTTATTTTTCTTAAAACCCGCGGCGGCTGTTGTCTGTGCACAAAGCGGCTAGAAAAACTTTGTTTTGCTAAAGTCAAGCAAAATGAACTTTCTAATTGCTAAAATCAAGTAAATTTAGCTTTTTGCTAACTCAACAGTAAAAAAATATTTTTGCTAACGGAAAGTAACAGCGAAATTTTGCTAAGTGGAGCCCCGAAAGTTTTGTGTGTATTTTAGGAAGTAATAAATAAATTCACTCACTTTTGACAGCATTGAGATTCAAGGGTAAATCAATCTCAGTTAAAGCAGATAAAAAAAAGGTTGCGCTTTACACTCACCTTGTAGATAAGTGAGGTTGTCAATTCCTCACACCTAGCATCGACGGCTACTCCGCTGTTCTTGCTTCCGGAAACGTTAAATTTGTCGTCAAATGATGATATTATGCGAACATAAAATCCGTTGTCCATGTAAATGTCCATCAAATTGTACAGCTCAACGTTATCGAAGCATCCAACAACAGTGACCGATTTAACATTTCGTGCCTTGAAGAAACTAACAGAAATTTTGGCGAAATCTGTTGCGTTAAAATACTGAGCTTCACCGTAAATGGTATGGATGCAACAAATGAAGAGGAATTCGAGAAGCATGCTTATCAATCGGTTTAGGAACAGACTTCGTTTTTTGAACTGCCAAGACCAAACATGTTGACAACCATATTATACCCACAATATGCTGTGAGAAAATTGAATAATCATTTTGTTTTTCCATTGGACTATTAACCAATTAACCAATTCAGCGGTAAATCATTCACTAACGAAACGAATTAACTTGAAGGTAAAATTGTTAAAAGGTAAAATTATTAAAATGAGATATAATTTTCCGTGAAGTTTTCTTTTTTGGGAACATTATTTAAAGTTTCGTTAAGTAGGTATAAAGCTACTAACGAATGGAAAAGGAAATTAATAAAGGCGTTGTGATGATCACTAGCTAGTTCGTGATCATAAACTTTATTCGATTAAGTTCGGATTGTGCATCGTGCTCAAACTTTCTACATGTGCGGTTGTGGTAAAAGATGAAACTCCTTAGTGGTGCACTAAATTTGATACATTTGTCATCTAAATTTTGCTCAAATTCAGTTTGTAGATAATTTTTCTGATATTTTTTTTCTTGTGTGCTGATACTTAACTTATATTACATTTCAGTGTTTTTTTTTTTAATTATATATTTATGGTATTACGTTTTAACATTTTAAGTCATTCTCAACTTTTATCAACGATGCAGCCATTGTCTTAACAGGCAAGTATACTACCATAGATCTAAAGCCCGAGCCCGATTTCAGTTTCAATTATTTGTTCGAAAGGTTTCTTTTTTACTTTTACTTTCTTATTTTCTTTGTATAAACAATGATTGTACATTTTACTACTATTCTGATTTTGATATTAGATTGAAAATTTTTAGTGCTTCTCCACTTTAAGTATGTATTATCAGGCTGAGTCGATTTGGGGTCATTTTTGAACTTCACAAACCCTGGGGTCTTAAAAGCATCGTTTTGGTTTAAAACTCAACCATGATTTTTTTGCTGAATTTTTAAGTAACGTTTAGATAGATAAGTAAATAAAAACTTTCATGTTTGAATGGTAAAATTTTATATATTTTTTTCCCGTGAAATCATCATCATTCTGTTTCTTCCGCGGAACTGCGCCTGGTAATGGGTTTTGTGCCAATTTATGAATAGTGATGTCAGTAGAATGGATTAATTTTCAATGCCAAAAGACTTAACACTATTCAACAGCTAATAACTTTTTGCCTAATAAGATACGAAGTTACAATCTTCGACAATCTTCAGCGGAAAATTCCCGTCAAAGAATGCATAATTTGGCACACCCATTACCAGGCTTGGTTCCACGGAAGAAACAAGATGATGTTGCTTTTTCAGAACAAAATATTCAATTTTTACATACAAACATAAAAGTTAAAATTAACTCATGTAAACATTACTTAAAAGCTCTGCAAAAAAATCATGAATGAGTTTTTAACCAAAACCAAAGCTTTTTTGACCTCAGGGTTTGGAAAATTCAAAAATAACCCCAATTGACACAGTCTAATATATTATGTTGATTTGCTCATTCTATATATATATTTTTTTTCTTTTTTGCTTACAGTGTCATTGACGTGTTTGATCTATTTTACAATTTAAGTAAATCAAATAATGATACTCCTAGCTTAAGCACCAATACAATCAAGCAAAGGTCCAAATGTCCCTTAAACCACTGACCACACTGACATGACACTTAGAACAAAAATTCAACCATTTTCTGTCTAATTTTTTGTTGTCAGATTTTGCAGGTTCGCAATACCGACGGCAGGTGGCGAACCTGAAAAATTTGACAAAAAATGCCCTGTAAGAAAAAATTGTCCTGTTTAGCCCGATTTTATCGTAGAAATTGCGTGTTTTATTTTTAAAGTTGGGTGGCATTTCCTAACTGGGATAGCATTTCATCAAATCGATCGATGCGCACTCTGGAATCGACATTGCGTACTGTTGGAAAAAATATCCAGAAAACGAAATCGAGTGTCCAGTCAGTATGGTCAGTGCTTAAACAACGCTTGTTAGAATTTTTCCACAAATACATATTCAGACCGGGCAAATCCGAGATATTTTATCTAAAAACCTAGGCATCAAAATTTCCAACTTAAAATCCAAGCAATATCCAGGCAAATGAAAATCAAGGAAAACACCTGACAGTGTTCAATCAAAGCAATCGAAGGATTCCCAAGCAACCAAAAGTTCGAATATCACTTAAGGAACGAACTAATAAGTTCATATATAGCTGTACAAAAGTTCTGTGGAACTTTTTTGCTGTTCAAAATGCTTTTTCGAGGTCCATCGAACTTCATTCTTTATCAAGTTCAGCCAATACTCAAAAAAGCTTTAAAGTACTGTTTTGGTTTTTGTTTCTACTTTTTGGGAACTTTAAATTTGTATGAAGAAAAACAATCTACTTGTTACGTACTTCTCATTTTTTTCAAAATCAAGTAGCTATCAAAGGGTTGTAAGTCTTTTTGTACAGCTCAATAGTTCGTAAAAAGTCTCTGTTGTACTATTTTGTAAACTTGAAAGTTTTTAATTAGTCCCAACGGGCGTTCAAACGCAACTTCGTATTATAGAAACTTTGAAGTAGATTTAAAGGCTAAAATCTACTTTTTTCGAACTTCAACACGTGTTTGCATAAATAAACACATCGTTACTTGGGAAACAACTATATGAAGTACACATTAAGTTCCGGAAGAACTTTTTAACAGCTTGAAAGTGGGAATAAAGTAGAAATAAAAAACCTGAAAGTCGTTTTAAAGAAAATCATCACATCGAGTAAAATCATTGCCTACTCATGATGTTCATATAGGGCAACAAGTATGGATCTCAACTTTCAAGCGGTGAGCTCGGGTTCGAGGCTTGGTTAGAACATGTTTTTTAAATGTAATGTGAGTTAGTAACAAATATGGTTGATTAATATGAATCAAAATAGCAGACTTGAGAAGGCAATTGAAGGAGCGGAAGAGTAATTTTTTCGATTTTTTATGCTGCTTATAAAGTGGATTTTGAAGCTGGTTAGAAGTTGTTTGACGATTTATGCGAACTTTTTGTCAACTTTAAAGTTCGTTTAACTACTTAAAAATTAAGCTGAAAAGAAGTTATATTAGCATACTCGATTAAGCTGATTAAACCTGATAGAGGAATGTTATCCGAACTTTTGGTTGCTTGGGTTCCCTCCAATTGAACCACGTACCGTGGTTAAATTAAGGAAAATTCTGTGATTGCTTTGTTTCAGTAGAATCATTCAACAGTAGTATTTTTTTAACGAAAAAACTTCAGCAGATTTTAAATCAAATTATTAGCTTCAAAAAAAATTCTCGTTATTTTGTTAGAACTTGCCAAAAATTTCGTTTTTGGACGCAAAAAAAATTGAAGGTTTTTGTTTCATTTGGCAAATAAATTGAATAAATTCGGGCTCTTGTCAACAAAATCCGGGCACCCGAGCCGGACCGGACCTTTCCCAACCTTTGTATCGAGTTTTCAAGTCTTGGTAAAACCGGGAAATTAAGCAAGCTTAGCTTAGACAAGTTCAGGAAAAGTCCGTTTCCCAAATAACTAGTGAACCTGCATATAAGAGAAGCGACGTCTGATTCCTGTTAAAATAAAATATGTGGCAACATCGCCGAAAGCTTGGACAAAAAATCCTCAGCACTGTTTTCTGGCTCAGTGTTCAAGCTCTGAAGTGAACGCCCATTAATTCTAACAAAACCATATTGAATTTGATGCCCGGTGGGTCGCGATAAACGGTATGAATGACTTGAATTTTGATAACAATCAGATAGCTTACTACAGGGTCCGGCAAGTGAACTGCTACATAACTTTAGGAGTAAATATAACGAAGTATATATATACAAAACCGAGTTAGATGACACCTTGTCACCTTGTTAACATTATGTCTAAGACGTCAGAGGATATCGAAAGATTCCTTTTAATTCAACCACGGTAAATGAAAAGTTCATATACATATATTTCGATAGCAACTTACTACCTTCTTCAGTGAACGTTTTCGATTCCAAAACGATTCGAAAACGCTCACTGAAGAAGGTAGTAAGTGCTATCGAAATACTGGTATATGAACTTTTCATTTACCGTGGTTGAATTAAAAGGAATCTTACGAGTGCTTTGATTCAGGTGTAATCAAGTGTTTTTTTTTGTGAAAATAGTCCTCGAACCTTAACGTAGTGCTTTGATTGCCTAGTTCCAGGCTGAAGACATATTTCGTGAGTTGTCCAATGAGTGTATGTATTTTTTTTGCCTTTCTTACAGAAAGGTATAGTTATCGGTCGATTTGGGAGATCCTTAATTATGGGTCTTAGATATACCTTTATAGGTACCTATCGAATCAGCTCGACGAGTTCTGTCGATGTCAGTGTATTTGTATGTATTGGTGTGATTTTTTTCTAAACTTTGTCACTACGTTTTTGCGAAACTGGGAAGTACAATAAAAATGATTTTTGTCTTAAAAAATTTGATTTTTTTCCCTCTTCAATGTATAAAAGAAAGAAAAAAAAACAAAATAGTTTGAAAAATAAATTTTCATAGTAATTATCATCAAATCATCACTCCAAAAAACGTGTCAATATGGCTGGCTAGCCACAACCAGCAATCACTAAAATCAAGATTATCGTATGTATGACGTCAAATTATACGTAACGTCATAGATACGCGCTTGCTATCAGTATGGACCTGTCGATGTGTGGAAGGGAGAACAGATAGAATTCACTCCCACTAAGGTCTTGATGACATCCTGACAGAAACCGTATGGGAGGAAAATAACAGCTAAAATTTTCCCGACCAATGGTTATTTTTTTTCATTTTTATGGATCAGTTTGAACCCGATCCATTTCAAAAATTTCGGAACCGAAGCCCCGAATTATGAAACTTAAAAATGGTTTTCACCAAGGGGTACGACCCCAAAATTGATGAAGTCGTCGATGAGTACGTCATGCCCACACTGCATGGTACGGAAGCGATAGTAACTTCGCCCAACATTATATTCAGGCACAGATTGCTCTGAGAAGGGGAAAACAACACGGGTACGCGGACGATGTATGTCCTCTCATCTTCTCACATGCCGTTCGTGCTTACGAAGCTTTTTCTTAAGCAGCAACGACAGGAGAGTATTTCGCCCGTGGAAGCAAATTGAATCCAATAAGACAAATGCTCTCGAGCTTTAAGCTCTCGGGCTTGTTTTTTTGTTCCCTTTTCTCTTCCTCTCTTCAGATCTAACGTTGCGTTGTTGTTGTTGGGGTTGGTGTCTAGAGAAAAACGATGACGGCTTGGAGGTCAATCTGAACTTTCACTTGCTGAAGCCAATGGAAGATGACAACCAAACAGTAGCGCCACCAAGCCCTCCATAGTAGAGTTTGAAGCATTTGGGATTTTTTTTGGAACATGCATATAAAGCTAAAAAGCTAATTATCATTATTGACAAAGTTGAAGAAACAGAAAAAAAACCTTTTCGCCAGGTTGACCAAATACAAAAATGACAAAATCGACAAAATTGAAAAAAAAATGACTAAATAGACCAATTTGACAAAATTGACGAAATTGACAAACTTGACATAATTCATTGATTTGACAAAATTCACTTAGTTGAAAAAATCATAGAATTGATGAAATATATAAAATTGACAAAATCGAAAATTGGCAGATAAAATTCACTGAATTGACAAGATTGATAAGACTGACAAAATTAACAAAATTGAAAAAATTGACAAAATTGACAAAATTGAAAAAATTGACAAAATTGACAAAATTGACAAAATTGACAAAATTGACAAAATTGACAAAATTGACAAAATTGACAAAATTAACAAAACTGACAAAATTGACAAAATTGACAAAATTGAAAAAAGTTAACAAAATTAACAAAATTGACAAAAGAGATGACAAAATCGACAAAATTCACTAAATTGACAAAATTTACAAGATTGATAAAACTGACAAAATTGAAAAAAAATGACTAAATTTACGATGACAAAGTCGAAAAAATTCACTAAATTGACAAAATTGACAAGATTGATAAAACTGACAAAAATCGACAAAATTGACAAAATTGACCAAATTGACCAAGTCGACCAAATTGACAAACTTGGCTTAATTCATTGATTTGACAAAATTCACTTAGCTGAAAAAATCATAACAATTGATAATATTTATAAAATTGACAAAATCGAGAAAATTGGCAGAGTTGACAAAATTGACGATGAAAAATTCGACAAAATTCACTGAATTGACAAAATTGACAAGATTGATAAAACTGACATAAATCGACAAAATTGACCAAAACGACCAAATTGTCAAAATTCACAAAATTGACACAGACAAAATCGACAAAATTCACTTTATTCAAAAAATTGACAAAATTGACTGGCGAAATTTACAAAATTGACCCAATTGACCAAATTGACAAAATTGACAAGATTGACAAATTGACAAAATTGACCAACTTGACAAAATCGAAGAAAATTGACAAAATTGAGAAAATTGGCCAAATTGACAATGACAAAATCGACAAAATGCACTTAATTGACAAAGCTGACAAAATTGACAAATTTGAAAAAATTGACAGAATTTTCAAATTAGAAAAAGTTGACAAAATCATGAAAATTGTTAAAATCGACAAAATTGACAAAATCTAGAAAATTGGTTAAATTGACAAAATTTACTAACTAACAATGCTGACAAAATCATGAAAATTGATAAAATTGACATTATTGATAAAATGGAAAAAATGACCAAATTAACAAAATTAACGAAATAGACAAAATCAACAAAACAGAATAAAAATCTCAAAATAACAAAATTCAAAATACTACGCTTTCAAAATTTTCAATATTATTAATTTTCAAAATTTATTCTACCGATTTTCTACATTTTTGTATCGTATTTTACTCTAGCAATTGAAATTTTATCCAATAGTTTTATCTATGTATTTGTTTCCTCTACTTGAGAGGTTGAATTATTTGAAATACATGGTCAGGTATCTTTTTTTAAATTGTATTCTTAATTTTTATACCCCTTCCATTTTGAAGATATCATATGCTGTAACTCCAAAAGGAGTAAATCGAGTTAGGTTATAATGTCTTAGAAACGGAATCATACATGATATTCCAGAATCTAGTTATTCAAAAATCTCCAATTAGTTGCAAATAAGGTTATTTATATGAAATTTATGATTATATTAAAAATACTTTTATCCTAATAAAAACTTTGAATCTTTATTTCCTAAATTCATTTTGGATTTATTGCGTATGAAATTCATTAATTATAATTCATAATTCATTTTGTTTTATATGTACCCAAATATAATTTACAGACTGTAAGAAAGGCTACAATCCACTGTCAAGTGTATTAAATCGGGTTTTTATTTTGGCTCTCACTTGGAAGATACCTGGAGATCAGAAGTACCCAAGTATAGTATGGTGGGGATCGTCAAGCTACAGTAGCAACACCTACCATGGTGAAGATCATCAAGATGTACCCTGAGAGAATTTCTTGGCGTAGTAACACTAAATTGGCGATAGATTTTAATACACCGGATCAAAAAACCCTCGGATGTTGGAAGATGATCTTTAGGCCCAGCCTTACAAGATCCTAAGTTTTTAAGACCTCTCGTTTGAACAGAAGCAAGAGCGGGTAGAAAGGGCGAAGGCGCAGCTTACGCGGTCCGCGCATGAAAAATTTGGAGAACATCGTGTTTTCTGCCGATAAATTCGTCTCCGTACAGTGGTCCGTGAAAAAAAAAACAGAACTACAGATTTTGGTTGCCAGAAAGATCACGAACCTATGCAAACCGCCTACCATTCAACGCTCCTTCACGGACTCTGCGCCACCTACCGATGTTCCGGTTACCGTTATCTCGTACTGTTTATTCTTTTAATAGTCCCTTAGTTTCATGTTGTAGACGCTTCAATGAAATCAGTGATCGCTTTGATTTTAACATTTCCAAATATGCATTTAGACTTAGAATAAGTAGGACATAAGCAGTCTGTGCGAATAAGTGTAATTCGAAGACAAGTAAATAAATAAAAATAAAACACATTAAAGGCCACACGACGACAGAAATCTGTCTTATTAAAGGTCTGGGTCGGAATCGCCCGTACTCTCCTGGTAAAGATCAACCGAATACCCTGAAGAGGTGTAGATCAATCACTTTTCGTATCGAAAAAAGTTCTACGGCATGTCCTCGAACTGTGGACACGTCCCAATTTGGTTTTATTCTTTTAACGAATAGTCACCGTTGGTTATAATTTTTATGCTAGTTTTAATGGCATTGCGGTGAACGTTACGACGAAAATTCTTTTATAGAAGAATTACAGACTGAAAATTAAATGATGGATAGATAAAGCAGATGCTTAGTAGGAGAAAATTTACAGATGTTGAAAATGAGCCAAGAGCATATTTTATGGAAAGCTTCAAAGGTGCGTTCTAGACCCTTTGTCCCACATCAGTTGAATGGCTGAGAGAAGTAATAGCGAGAGGCGCAATTACGTTCACCCATACATCCAACCCGATGGATTGGTAAAGCACGTGCTTCCCAATCGGACAAAAAGTCTAGACCGCATGGCTCTGGTGAAGCTTTTCTATTGCTGAACCAGTTCAAGCGATGTGTTGTTTTTCGGATTCCGTTTTTATCGGCAGCGCTACTTATTGTTTTCACGCAAGTACCGTAAGCGTCCCTACTTTTGACAACTTTTTTATTTTATGAACTGTATTTTTTTTTTTTTGAAATATTTACCCCTTATTTAAACCCCCCAAAGCCAAATGATTTTTATTCTTTTAACGAATAGTCACCGTTGATTATAATTTTTATGCTAGTTTTAATGGCATTGCGGTGAACGTTACGACGAAAATTCTTATATAGAAGAATTACAGACTGAAAATTGAATGATGGATAGATGCGTGAAAACAATAAGTAGCGCTGCCGATAAAAACGGAATCCGAAAAACAACACATCGCTTGAACTGGTTCAGCAATAGAAAAGCTTCACCAGAGCCATGCGGTCTAGACTTTTTGTCCGATTGGGAAGCACGTGCTTTACCAATCCATCGGGTTGGATGTATGGGTGAACGTAATTGCGCCTCTCGCTATTACTTCTCTCAGCCATTCAACTGATGTGGGACAAAGGGTCTAGAACGCACCTTTGAAGCTTTCCATAAAATATGCTCTTGGCTCATTTTCAACATCTGTAAATTTTCTCCTACTAAGCATCTGCTTTATCTATCCATCATTTAATTTTCAGTCTGTAATTCTTCTATAAAAGAATTTTCGTCGTAACGTTCACCGCAATGCCATTAAAACTAGCATAAAAATTTTGGTTTTAGTTGGTGGTTTTTTCAGCAGAACTTGCATTGGCTTACGAAGGAAAGAGGTCCCAATTTTTGTGTGTGTTGAATCCTGGGATTCCCACCTGCGGGCTTTTTAGAATATGTGCCTTGAGCTTCTGCAGCGAGTGGTTAGGCTCAAGGACAAATAAATCGAAAGGCGCCAATGGATTAAGAAATATGATCTGTTTTGATGTAAATCGTATTAAATTTGAAAGAAACAGTTTTTGTTTTGATCAAATTATTTGTTAGTTCCAATGTTGCACTTCAATCGGACCCGGACCCTGTAAATAGAAACACGATCCACCAAAGGCCGATGACAGAGCGAGTGCGATGCGATGTGAAACGGCGAATGCGATTCAATGCGGCGAAATACATTTGATGAAAATGTATGTGAATCGCTTAAACCTGACATACTCAACGCGGCGAAGCAGATGTCAATTTGTTCCGCCGCTCGAGTTCGCATTGGCCGCGTTCGCAATTCGCATCGCATCGCTCTTACTATGTCATCGGCCAAAGCAGTGAAAAAAATGCACCGAATCATAAATTACTATGACGAGTTTTAAAATTATGTGTTTGAACTACAACAACAATCATATAGTACCTACTCTCCTTGGTTGAGTTTTCAATTAGAAAGCTAAAAGCTTTACGACAAAAGCTCGGATCGATTCGAATCGGTTTTGACAGTTCTTTTGTATCGATTGGAATTTACCCGATAGGAAATACACCCTACTATTCACCATACTTAGTCGGCTCGCGAAGGGTGCGTCGGCCGATTTTCGATCATACTAATCGGCCTATTGTTGCAACGTCGCTTATGGGAGTTTTTGCTGGGCATCAGCCGATTAATTAGCCGATTTCGTAGGCCTATCAAATAGGGTGATGAGTAGCATGATTGTGTAGGAACCGACTTAATCGCCTGATTAGTAGGGCGATAAAGTTGATGAGATTTTCGACGTTCAGCTATTTAATAGGGGTATCAAACGAGCTATTTAGTATTAACCACCCGACTTAATCCGACTAAATAGCAGAATTGATTGGCCTCAAAAATCGATTGTTTTTCCTACCACCCTACCCAATCGTACTAAATAGCCGGATTGATTGACCGTTAAATTGATTTTTCTCCCTACTACCCTACGCAATCCGACTAAATAGCTGAATTGATTGACCGCCAACATCGATTTTTTTCCTACCACCCTACCCAATCGTACTAAATAGCCGGATTGATTGACCTCAAAAATTGATTTTTCTTCCTACCACCCAACTCAATCCGACTAAATAGCCGGATTGATTGACCGCAAAAGTACCAGTCGACTAAATAGGGCTATTTATGTAAATGGTTCATTTTAGTATCTCGGAGCATGTCCAGTAGAGGTATTTTTATTTTTCTGTAGTAAAAATGTCTCCAGGTGGTTGGCGAAGTAAATTTTTGGCAGGTAGCCTGATGGTGGAGGCACGAACCTGCAAAGTGGCTCATTCGGCAATGAGAATGCCGGAATCTTTGAACCTAGCGTCCTACAGTAGTCGGTCGGGAAACGACCTGTCCTGTGGAGAAGCTTGCCATCCAAGCACTGCAAAACTCCAACGATCTACCAAGGCTTCCGTAAACTTCTGACTCACAGCACCTGAAGGTGGAAATCCGTCCAAGCTCCTCCACCCAACCGGTACAAACGGATTTCGAGAGCTGAATGTTTTTCTATTGAAATAAGAGGAAAACAATCAAACTAATTTCCACAATAAATTTTTATTCCATCAACTCACCTCCATCGGAATCATGAACACATTCGATTACGGCTTTAGGCATGCCCAGCAAACGTCCGGAAACTTGGTCAGGTTGACGTCGTCACGACGGAACCGATAGAAACCCGCTCGCCACTCGAACAAACTGCTGATGAGCACTGACGAAGTCTTCTGTGCTATCGTGGGCCAAGCTTTCCCTTCGATGAACTCCATCACACAACACAACTAATTCAGTTATGACCATTCCATACTAAATAGGCTTAAAGTTTGCCAACTAAATAGAGTCCTACGAAAACCTACTAAATTGACCGATCCCCCCCGATTACGTCGATCAACTTATTGTGCTACCAAATCATGCGTAATTGTGTGAGCCTACTCACCATCCGATTTAGTATGGCACCTATTTCATATTCAAGCGTAGCCCGATTAATCGGCATACCAAATAGGGTCATTGATTTAGTAGGGTGATTCATAGCCAGACTAAATCGGCACCCAACTAAATATGTGAACGGCGAAATTTTTCAACTGTCAAATTTCCTATCGGCTAGTGTATCAGAAGTCGCTTCTCTTACATGTAGGTTCACTACTAATAACTTAGAACTTTGAAAACACGTATGCATGTAACATTTGGTTGCTGGGAAATTTGTTCGCTCATCTCTATGACCATTTTCAACATTCAATCCAAGAACATGTACTGATAATTGTTTGCATCTTCAATCAATTTTGTTTTCCCTTTAACTAACTCTCTTTCTTGCTCTTTCCTTCTATGCCACTTATCTCTAAGGTGTTCGGCTCCAAAAACCAGCAACGCAAGCGTAAATCCAACTCCAATGACGACGTACGCATATCGCAGCTCTTCCAGAGCAACCGAATTGAACTCTGCCGATCCCGACTCGCACTGCGGTTTCTGGGCGATCCAAATGATATTGAAGCGCCGAATTATGCCGACTTCCCGCTGCCAGGCCAATCGCTGCCGGAACAATTCCCGATACTTGCTCCTTTTAACAACCGGAATACTAAAAGCCGGCAGCTTGATCGCGTCCAACTCAAAGACCTTGCACGTGTCCTGAGCTGTGAAAGTTTCCTTGATCAACTGATAAGCGGCATTCACCTCGACCTGCAAGACATCAGATATTGTCAAATTTAAATGTTGAAACGTATAGAGATCTCGATGATCGACTAACTTGGTAAGCATACAGCTCATCCTTGACCCGGCTCATACCAACTTCGGCTTCGGTGAATGCCTTCTTTCCGTAAGGTTTTATCTTCTTACGGAACAAAGCTTGCACGGCTGGGTCTTTGCTTTCGTTGAAGTAAACCCATCCATAAACGGTATCCTGCGAACCGGCCTTCAGAGGAGAAGTCACCAAATCTGCCACCGATCTTATAACATGACTCGGACTTTGAAGGAGGGCTACAATACTTGCTGAGTAGGATGTAAAAATAAAGAAACACGCCAAATGGATGCAAAACAGCAAAAGTTGCCCAGCATTGAAGTGTGGAATAAGGTTAAAGTTCTGCTGGCACATCGCTCCTAGGATATAAGTCAATGAATCAACCGGTGTGAATGGTTCGGTTTTTGTTATAACTCTAATAAGCATCATTGTGATCCAATAGATGACCACGAAACCGAAACAGCACAGCCAAACTCCAACGCTGAATGGCAACTCGAAAATATTGGACACCAAAGATAGGGGAGGCTGTTTGAAAATGATACTGGTCCTCAGGATGAAAGTCACTATCGTGTAATCGACCACTTCCATGCGTTCCGATCTCATCAGCACGGCCATCGCTCCCAATTCGGCTGTTCTTCGCTGAAACTCTCCCATGATGCCGCTAAACGTTCCATTCGTTTTCCATCCGACTTTGTCCACTTGTCGTAAGTTTAGAGTAAAATTCAAATCATACATCAGAGCCTTAACGAATGGCCAGTTGGCTTTCGCGAACAAATCGTGAATCGAATCAGTCCGATCTTCCATCCCTATGTAATACTCGGGTGCCGTTATCTAAAATCGATATCAATAGAACGGATATAAGTGTATTCTTGAGTTAAAACGTAAATTCTTGGAATGTGGATTAAAAGTTTGAGATCTGATACTTGATTCCTCTTCTTATTTTCATCATATCTTTTTGGAAAAATTTAGCAACTCATCGACTTTTGCATTCTCTGACAGCGTGTAATTTCAAGTTTATATACTTCAAAAGTTAGACCAGTACATGAACCTGTAGATGAACTAGAAGCATTTTCGAGTCGAAAAAGTGATATTTTTTAAGTTTAAAGTGACTTGATCCTATACTAAAGGAGACTTGATCCTTAATTAAAGGTGCCCTGACCCTAAGCAAAAATCTAGCAAAATCCGAAAATAAAATGTCCGTTATCTATTTTTTGCCATATTAGTTCTCAAATAACAGTTTGTAAGAATTATCCAAAAATAATTTTGAAAGTTCGTCCAATAACCTAAAGTCATTGGATACTTTAAGGCGCAATTTTCTAGTTTTTAGATAAATACAATATTTTGAGTTCTATTTAATAGATAATTACTGGATAAGGTATGCCGGAGCAATTGCAAACATTCAACTTTTCTCTGTTACAAAAAATTTAAAAAATATTTCTTCTAGAAATTGTTGTTTAGGCCCAAACAAACAATCAGACATAGATAAACTGAACTTTCTCCAAAATATTCACTAAAACACTGCACTGTTTCTATTACACAAGAATTGAAGTACGTACTAGACATGAAAAGTGTCTTTTCGTTTAGCATATTTTGGCTTCAGAAAAGGGCATTCAAATCCGCTTTTTCGCTGAAAGATGGGTGTTTGGAACTGATATTCAAGTGAAAGCTGAAAATTTATGATACATTTTCAGTACATCCTGAAAGTTTTGAAAATAATATTCACTCTTGTCAATGAACACTGCAGGACAAGTACAAACCACACTACCCTTAAACGGGGCAAGTGTAAACTTTTAAAATTTTTCATAAAAGAACCATTACTTTTTGTCGAAATTTTTTAATTTTCCACTTTCAACGGGAATTTGTTGAGAACTACAACGAACGATAATTTTTGAAGATATATGTACATGTTTTTCTAGGACATTACCTTAAACATTACTTATTGAACAAATATTAGGGTAGAGTACCTAGTTTTCGACAGTTTTTGCCTGGGTTTACACAATTTAACTTATAAAACATTTTAGAATTTTAATTCAAAAACCAAATGAATTTCATATCATGAAATGAACATTTTTCTACATGTTCAGCACCAACAGAGTGAAAATTCATTTTTTTTTACCTTTTTTTAAAATGCCATTGCAAATAGGGGAGATAAGGGAATAACGAGCACTCAGGGCATGATAAGCACTCCTTTTTTCTACAAAAGTACGTATTTTCTTAAACAAATTTTCATGAGGATTTGTTTCGTACTACCTATAGTATTAATTTTTCACCAAAAAAGAAATATTCTTTTCATTTTTACAGAAATATTAAATAATAACTAGCTAGGTTCTCAAGTGACGAAAATATTATAATTTTTTATCACCACCAAATAAGCCACCTTTAAATCCTCTTAATCTGAAATGTACGCACTGCAACATGATTTACACATTGTGCCTAAATTTTCACCATCATAAAATTTTTGATTTTTCACTTCAATCGATTTTAAAACGCGTTTTTACTTAAATTTGTTGACCTGGGGCGAACAGAGCACTATCAATCAGGGCAAGATGAGCGCTTTCTGCCGTATAATCTAGCAACGAATTCAACTCGATAAAGTCAACTGAATAATAGAGCTACAGCTTGCCTTGTTTCATATTGCCGATTTGGCCTATTGGTCGGAAAGGTTATCAGTAGACTCGAGTTCGATTCCTGTTCGAGGGGATTTTTTTTCACATACCATTCATGATTGATTTTTTTTTATTGTTACATTATACGGCTAGTAGCATCAAAGCATCATCCGTCAAACAAAACACCAGAAACATAAAGTATGAGCATGTGTTAATTCTTTGAATTCTACAAACAGACCTAGATTATTTTGTTATTGCTTTGTTTGATGAATCTACGCCACACCGTTTAGTGCAATCATGATCATGAATGATAAATGAAAAAAAATCCCATCCACCAGGAATCGAACTCGAGCCTACTGATTACCTCTCCGACATCTAATCAATAGGCCAAATCGTCAGACGATACAAGTTAAGCTGTAGCTCTATTACTCAGTTGACTTCATCGATTCGAATTCGCTGCTAGATTCCCCGGCAGAAAACGCTCATTATGCCTTCATTAATGGTGCTCATACTGCCTCGGGGGCGTATTTCATAGTTGCTTTTGAATTATAGATTTACACTTGTTAAATATGTTTTTGGATAACTTTTTATTTAGGTTCAACAAAAGTTAGGTCAAGGGAAGAAAAAATCAAAAATATTGACGTGTAGGTTTTAAACAACTAAATAGTAAAATATGCCCATTTTCAATAATTTGTCTAAAACTAGCTCCTGTCAAAATCTTGAGTTTTTACCTAGTATCAATGATCACGATTCATTCAGAAGAGAAATACATCTTTTTGGACTCTTGTGATCAATTAAGCCCACTTTTTTCCACCCAATTTAAAAAAAAAGAGAGTTTGCTAAACGTGAGGAGAATTCGACTCCGGAAGGAATCAAGTCGTATCGAGCTTGCAAACAGCCAAATCAAACCATAAAACAGTATGTTTTAAACAGAATAGTGTGGCCAAAATCCGTGCTCGGAAGCTATATTGTAGAAGGCTTTCCGTGGTCGGTGCCACAATTAAATAGAATCAAGCTGGGGTTAACTTTGCGTGTATTGGGCAACATTAAGGAAACTCAAACCTCCCATCATCCCCGAAATGGCGTTTACTCACTCGCTTTCACAAGGTTGCAATGTGCTTCCTGCTCGGCCTGGACTTCCAATGTCTCTCGCCTCTGGTGCGGCGACGAAATTCGCTCTGGATGCTTTCGCCACTGGTGCGGCAAAGAGCTTCGGCGGCTACTCCACCCGATAATCGCTTGCTGCGGCGGTAGGAGGCCCTTTGCTTCGGCGGCGGTTCCCGGAGGTTACGCCACAGATGCGGCAAGGAGCTTCGGTGGCTGCTCCACCCGATTGATCGCCTGTTGCGGCGGTCGGAGGCCCTTTGCTTCGGCGGCGGCTCCCGGTTGTAACGCCACAGATGCGGCAAGGAGTTTCGGCGGCTGCTCCACCCGATGATAGCCTGCTGCGGCGGTCGGAGGCCCTTTGCTTCGGCGGTAGTTCCCGGCTGTAACGCCACAGATGCGGCGAGGAGCTTCGGCGGCTGCTCCACCCGACGATCGCCTGCTGCGGCGGTCGGAGGCCTTTTGCTTCGGCGGTGGCTTCCGGGATGTTATGTCACAGATGCGGGTCGGAAAAGCCTGAGAAATCAGCGATAAGGAGATATAAGGGGAAAAAGGCCGCCTTCGCGAAAGCCCGTATTAGTCGCCAGACCACTTTCCCGATTTATCGGCAATTACATCTGCGACCCTTTTCTTGCGGCTTGATTTTCTTTACCTGGAACTCCTGACCCGGGAATCGAGCTTCTCCTGATGGGCTGCCCTAGAGGCGATAAAAGAGCCGGTTTGAGAAGTTGAAAGTGGCTTTTGGCCGGAGGTTTTTACCTTCGATTCGACTGGCTGGATGTTGTGCTAAAAACCACGTGGCGTAGACGAGTTTTTTGCCGCGTAGCAGCTGCAAATAAAATTGCATTTTTTAAATGCCTTTGCGCCAACCGGGTGCGATTTCGGGGTTACGTACCTCCTACTGGAATGCTGGAATGCTGTCCTCAGGATCCTCCGGCTTCTTCCGCTGGCAAAATCGAGTTTTCCTCGGGGCACGCACTCAACACTTAGCGCCCGAAACTTTTCACGCCGGAACCGCGAGTGACGTTTGAGCGGGTTTGCACGCTCAGTATGGTTTACCCATTTTTTCTGCACGCTCAGTATCGTTCACTCATTTTTTGCACGCTCCGAATCCTTTCTATATTTTTGCGTTTATTTTCCATACACGCTTGCGCTACTTAATATGGGGTTGGGTTTTTGGATGAGTTATTGTTGCCAATCGCTTTAAATGTATCAAATTTGAGACTTATGACTTAAAATAAATTCAAATGCAACAATATAACCAGGTGCTGACCAAGTTCGACGGCTGTCTTCTGATGGACGATGAAACCCATGTCAAGGCTGACTTTGGGCAAAATCCAGGCCAACAATTTTACTTGGCAAACTGCCCGAAAATTTATGATTTGGCAGACCATTTCCACCTGTGGCAAAAAAATGCAATTTTTCGTTACAAATAAGACAAAAACGTCGGAAAAGAGTCTCCAAAAACGAATTTTGCCTTTCATTTGATCCCACAACCATCTCGTAATGTTTTAGCCAGATTTGGCAAGCTGTCATGACAGCCAAGTCATTCAAGAATGGTATGCAGAGAAAGCAGTCCAGTTTGTTCTGAAAAACTTCAACCCACCCTACTGCCCCCAGTTCCACCATATTGAGAAATACTGGGCAATCATGAAGAGGTGACTCAAAGCAAAAGGAAAGATTGTCAAAGACATCAATCAGATGAAGACCTGGTGGAATAAGATACCTAAATCGATGGATGAATAAGGCGTGTCCCGCCTAGTGAGCCGTGTTACAGAAAAAAAAATCGAGAATTCCTTCGAAACCGGAAAGAATAATTTTATCCACATTTTTTTCTTAAAATTATGAAAAAAATAACTGAAATACAGGCACTTGTTTTTGTTCCAATTTTATCTGAGGCTGAGGCGAGCTCTAATTGTTTTTATGAGGGAAACGTGAAGTGGTAAAAAAGATGTTCAAATCACGTTTTGCTTAACTATTCAAACAAAGTTCAATAACAAGAAAAATAAAAAATTTAAAATTTGTTGAGATAACAGCATTGTTGTTTTTTCTGTTAGGCACATTTTTCTAGAACATTTGATATTTGTAAGACGGTTTCGAGATATTGTAGCGAAGGAATCAAGTATCCCAGGGATCAAGTGTCCTCATTCTCCCCTATTTATTACAGTTGCATACCGCGGTAGCTGCTGGCATTGCAAACCCTCGAAGGTTTCTCCGATCTTTGGAATACCGTTCCAATCGCCACAGGGCACGTGCCATATTGTCCACCAGGTTTAGATCCCGGTTGTAGAAACAAACTTCCCGAAAAATTAGTTCCGCTGTCCAATACGGTTTGTAAACATCGAAAAGCTGCCATCCATCGAGGAACAATGCCAAAATCACGTGGGCTGTCGGCAGGGCATCAACGCTTCTAAATAAGTGGTTATAACTCGTGGCGACTTGATCTAAAGTTGTTTCATCCAGTTTTGTTTCATTATTCAAAGCAAATTTTGATAAGTCGTCCAAGTAGAGCCAGTAGATGTCCGTCAACATAAACGCGTTTATATTTTCCTGAAATTTTAACAATTCTTTAACATCAAAGTTATTCTATCACTTTTTAACAACGCACGTGTTCAATCAATTGAGACACCAATTCTTCACAGCTGGTATCCACGATGATTCCACTTTTACCCTGCCCGGAAACGTTAAAATATCCTAAACTCGTCATTATTTCCACGTAAAAACCTTCTTCTAACAGTTCTTGCATTAGTTGATAATTTTCATCAAAACTTAAGCAATCAATGACGGTTACGAGCTTCACTTGTCTAGCCTTGAAATAGCTTATCGATATCCGTGATAAATCCTGAAGGCTCCATGAATCACACAAAGCAATCCCTCCGAACATCAAACAAATCAGTATCCAAGTCATGTTTTCACAGAACGGCTAGACAATATCGAATAACCGTTTTCTTTAGATTGATAGCCCGCGAGTCATGATCTGTTTGTATATTTCATTAGCCTGGCTTTAAATTGCTTAATTAAGTTGTTGTTTTGCCCTCACAGAACGAACATTCTAGGAAGCTCGTGTTATTTGAGATTTTCCAGCAAACTTTCTTCTGAATGTAAATTTTTAAATTTGTGGTACTTTCTTTTGAGCATTTGATAGCAGATCTACAGTTTCTTTAATCATTTTTTTTTAAACTTTTGTTTACAGTGATATCAAATAAGGAAAATATAAATTATTGTAGTTGATTGTTGTTCGAAAGTTTTTAACAACACGATTTTCAAAACTGAAATTTTTGTAGATATCCGTAGAGTAATAATAGAGATACTCTAATGTAGAGATTCTTATTCAGGAATGAACTTTAACGTGTAAAAAATCTGAGACGGATGACGGTTTCTGCTCGTTACGGAAACAAAATCGACCATTATGCTTGTTCCGGTTGGAAAATATTATTGCTGTCCCAAGCCATCTTTAGGACCTTTACTCATGTAAACGTTAACTAAAAATTCTGCAAAAAATCATGGATGAGTTTTGAACCAAAACAAAGCTTTTTAGACCCCAGGGTTTGAGAAATTCAAAAAATGATCCCAAAACGACTCAGTCTAATGTAACATGAGACTTATTCTGCAACGAACCTTATACGGCCAAAACAACCTGTTGGATGTAGGTATGCTGTGCACGTTCCAATGAGATAGCTAGTGATTTTGATTTCAATGTTTCGGAACCTGTTTTGAATCTAGAATAAGATAGTTTAAATATTTCCATTTTTATTGTACTTATTTTTGTAGTATCGGCAAAGAATAAATAAATAAAATAGAAGTTTTCGAAGGTCATGGAAAGTATTAGAGAAACATGAGGTATCAAAGAAAGAAAAATAACATAAGCCGTAAATATAATGAATTTTTCGAAAAAGATACAACGGCTCACCGGCAGGACTTGAACCCGTAATCTTCGCTTCAGTACAACGACGCGTAAGCCAATTTCACCACGGTGAACATGATTTAATCGACCGACATGTCGACATAGCGTACATGTCGAGCTCCACCAATTAACTGATGGACCCAGGGATGCCAATGTGTCTGATTCTTCGAGACAACCTGATAAGCTATTGAATTTTGCCTGGTTTTTTGAAAATATGCCTGATTTTTGCGAATGTGATGAAAAATGGGTAGTATGGAACTGGATTAGGTACCATCGCTGAAGTGAAAACGTGGAAATGAGGCTGAATCAAAGCATTCGAAAGATTTCCTCGAATTCTTATATAAAAAAGGGCATTAAAGGGAATCTTTCGAATTATTCAACCAAGCAGGCCCACAACAGATATTAGAGAGAAAATGCAGAGCGGTGACAAAAAAAAACATTATCGTAGCCTGATTTTACCTGATTTTTATTTCACCATTTTCTTGATTTTGGAAAAAAAATGTTGGCAACCCCGGCTGGACCTTCTATCGAAACACCATGTATATCCCGCATGTGTTCTTCCCCACTATTAATCTCTCTTGTTTCTCTATCACCAGCATCACCCAGCGTTTCCAGATTGAAAACCGATCAAGCCCGTAGATTTTGCGAAAATCGAAAAATGTAGATACTGATTTCGGCAAAATAAAACTTGTTGACCTTTTTTTTTTTGTCGTCAGGTAGATTTTTCTTTTATCCGCAGAATCCCTTGATTTTTTTCGATTATCCGTAGAAAATCCGTAGGAAATGCTGAAATCCGTAGCTCCGAAGAAATGCTTAAATCCGTAGAACTGCGGAGAAATCCGTAGATCTGGCAAGGCTGGCACCACCCATCGACTCGGGATTTAAGGCGAGCGAGCACATGGTCGATTGCTTCGGGTTTGCCGCACCTACGATAAGATGAAAAGCAATTAGTGCTGCTCAAGGTTCCGAGAAGACCAGTTACACAGGGAAGTGTTGCTCTGTTGAAATCAATACAGATGTAATGAAATCACTTGGTACATCTTTGTACGCACGAGTCGGTCGATTCCATCATGTACACCGTGGTGAAATTGCCTAACGCGCCGTTGTACTGAAGCGGAGATTGCGGGTTCAAAGTCCTACCGGTGAGCCGTTGTATCTTTTTCGAAAAATTCATGATATTTACGGCTTATGTTCTTTCTTTCTTTGATACCTCATGTTTCTCTAATACTTTCCATCATCTTCGAAACTTTGATTACACACTCATATGGCGCAACCCCTTATAGTGTAGTTCTGATGCGTTATCGGATAAGACTGTGTTAACTACTTTTTGATGTAAAGCCCTTGTACCCTTTATGGTGTACATAGGCTTTTCTTTGACATCGGGTCAAAATTACACATTTTTCAGAAGCGGCGCTCTTTAGAGATGTGAGCAGTAAGTGGTGTGATATCCCAATAAACATTTTGGCTGCTTAAGAACGGCAATTCGCTGAACAAAAGCTGAGCTAAAGCGTAATTGCTGCTTCAGCTTAATGGTTGAATAAAGACAAACTATCACCATGTTTCAGCGTTTAAAGAAGTCTCAGTGCAGCCAATAGGAGGAGTTGAAGAGTTGCTTCCATAACACTATTTCAGCCTTTGTTCAACCATTCGCTACCATTGGAATTTGACAGACTGTGAACTGTGGTAAAATTGCCCTGCATGATGGCGGCTTGATTGGAATGAGAGGGGAATTTTTCTTTTCTTTATGCAATGAGATTGTTTTATGATTTCTAAATGATTTTTATAATTTTGAAATAAAGAATAAATTTTCTCAAAATTTTATTTTTGGTGCCCAAAACTGAAAAAAAAGATCATTTCTCTCACACTTATTTTAAAAAAAATATTCGGTTGAGAGGCATGTTGGTCGCTTAAGAACGACAAATTATCATCGCGCCGCAGATTTCATGATTGGTTCTGCGTACTGCGGCATGCGACCAACAAGCCGGAGGTTTAAAAGTCGGGGCAGTTGAAACGAAAAAAACAACACAGAGGGAAAAAAGTGGGTGCGAAACATCTGACAGACAGACATTTGACTTTTTTTTTAATTTTTTTTTTTGATGATCCGTCAATTGACGTTTAATGACGTTTGCTGAATAACTTCTCCAGATCAAGATGATTAAAGGCTGAAGACACGTGAATTAGTGAATTTTTGATACCTTCTTTCAGCCAGATTGCTGATTAAAAATTGAACCACGATATTTTTTCAGCGTTTATTCAGCAAAAAGTGTTTGTTGGAATGTAATGTTGCATGCGAGGAGAACAAAAATGAAAGCAAGTCCCTTTTTTCTGCTTGATCGTGAGAATCAGGTAATTTTCAAACTATCGCGGAATCCGGAAATGGAAAAAACCAGCCACAACATCAAGAAATTTTACATCTCAAACAAAGTCAACTGCCTGGAAGGAGGACTGACAATTTTCTTATAAGAATTCGTACAAGCACACAATCGTAAAAAAAAATATCCAAATGGACTTTAAATCATCCACTTCAATTTTACGTGAAATTCATGCGGCAGTTACGTCATTTAAAACAGTTACTACAAAACACACGTCAAATCGATGGGGAGTTCGAAGAAGGCCTTGCACACTCATTTGGCGGAACACTTGAAAGTTGTAAAATTGACCCGTTTTTGCGAACCCGCATTATCTGTCAAATAACGGGTCATTTTGTCGGGTCAACATTACACATTATTTCGAACAGCCCGCTTCAAGTGGGGTAGTTTTAGAGCTTCTCAAAATTTCAACCTTTTGTGTGGATTTGGAAATAGAACTACCCGAATGTAACCTGGATGTGACTACCCGAATAGACCAGAACCATGGTAAAACATGATTTTTACAATGAAATTCAATGTGTACCATATACTTCATGGTAGAAACATCATACTTGGTTGAATATTTTTGATACTTACACATTTCCACTTTTTCGTGTAGCTTGAAATTTTCGCGCGCCAAAAGTGAACTTTTCGTACGATTTGTTTTGATTCGCAATTCAGTACGTTAAGTTTGAAAAGAACTGTAAAATTATCGAAGTTTTTGAAGTAGACCACCGGTGAGTTGTATCGAAATTACGCGAAAAACATACTTTAAACTTTTTCCTCAATTCTAGCGATGCAAGTCCCGAAGTGCGAGACCCAATCCGATGGCTTCCGCAGGGCTTGGAAAATGCATCAAAATGCCATTGGGAGGAATGACCAGGAATCACCAAGCTGGAACTACCTATACATATAGTGACCCAAGAACAGCCCGGCTCGTGGTCTGCGGACGAAATAAATTTCAGTGCCACTCGGAGATCCCACATCTTATGGTCTGCGGTTGTTCCAGAAAATATTTCATGTTCAACATGTTTTTTTATGTATTGTTATTTAACAAAGTGATATGTGATTGTGATGTGATGTAAATTAATGTATTTTTGGAATAAATAAAAAAAATCTAAACATAATTAAAATAAAATTTTATTCCATGATTGCAAAATATTAATAACAATGACTTTCATCATCCAAGCAATAATCAAAATATTATGAAAAACAATGGGTTTTCATGGTTTTATTGTGAAAAAATGGAAGCTGTAAAAACCATGAACTTTATATTTTTCAGCTTTCCAATGTATGGGAAATCGCCATTTTTTTCATGGTCACGCTGCATAACAAAACCCTTTTTTCATGGTAATTTTCGTCAAAACGATTAAATGTATGGTCGTAAACTATGAACTTCAATGTGTATTCACGATATCGTGGATCGTAAAAGTCATGGTGAAAACCATCAAATTCATGGTTATTGTGATTATGAACTTCAAGGTTTTTTCAAGGTGCAAGTCTATTCGGGTAGACAGGAAACGCTTTAACGGTAAGTTCATTTATATTAATGAAACTATCAAACAATAAAAATGCAAACTCTTTCAAGATTTCTTCATCCTGTTGCCGTAAGCGAAACGGACTGCCATCCATATAGATGGACATTTTATAAGAAGAGATGATCTAAAGTAATATAAATTAAAAATAATAAGTAATTTCGAGAATAAATAAAACAATTATGTTTAAAAAAAATAACGTAAACTTGTCTTTCATTAGATTTTTCACCTTGCATGCAATATTTCTTACCACAAGTAACTGCTCACATCTCCACCGATTGCAAGCGTTTCAAATAATGTGTAAATTTGACCTGACGATATGACGTATAGCCTATGTACCCTATAAAGGGTACAAGGCCTGTTCATGAAAAAGGAGTTAACCCAGTCTTATCCGATAACGCATCAAAACTACACTATAAGGGGTTGCGCTAGATGAGTGTGTGGTTTAGTCAGCAGCGAAAAAAAATGTCTCCTGCCAAAATTCCTGAAATGATTTGTGATAAAATATGAACAATTAAATGATAAGGTTCGTGATTACGTTGGTGTCGGTCGGAGTGAAATTCAAAACGAATCAAGTTAGAAGAGCTGAATCTGGCCTTTTGTCGGCATTATCGGTGAAATTTGGTAGTGAAAACAAAAAGTGCAAACATCCCGATGGATGCTAACTCCTCGATTCTACCTGGGGATACGAAACGAGCCGAGCGAAAGAAGGAAGTCTCGAAGGAAGATGTTTGTTATTTGTTATATGGAGTGGTCAACCCATGTTTTGTCATCAACTTCCTGATGTATCCTTTGAAAATTTGACGCTCATTTTTCGACCATGTATGTCTTCACGAACACTGTAACCTGCACCCAGGAAAATCGGTTTTTGTTTAGTTTTTTTTAAGTCAAAACTATTTCACAGCTGACTTCAGAAAATCTTTTCCGAAAGGATTCAAAACACGTTCACAGATATGCTCAAATAACCTGGCTTCAATCATATACTTCCATGATAAAGAAGAAGAAAGAAAGTAAGAAAGGAGGGGTCTCAAATAATCGTAGAAATATTCTTCGTATTCCTTTTGTTTGAATAGTTTTCCAGTTATGTAAAATGTTTTTTACAGAAGCTCTCCCTCCTTCTATTTATCTTCCCACTGGAAGGTTAAAGAGATACCGAAGATTCAGGGAAACATTTAACATACTCTAATACTATCCCATGCAAAATTTGTTTCCATTGCTCGTTATGTTCTTAGTTAAACAAAAATATGTACGGAAGCCCCAGTCCCCCTCCCCAGTCCCCTTCCACAGATTGGAAGGAAGGAGGGGTTCCAAATAATCATAAAAACATTTATCGTTCCCAAATATCCTTCCAAGCCCAATTTGGTTACATTTGCTCGATTCGTTTTCCAATTATGCAAAAAAAAATGTAAGGGAACCCCTTCCCCTCTTTCTATCTCCCTATCGGAGGACGGATGGGTGCAAAATACTCATTTAACCATTTCTCGTACCATCCCATACCAAAATGGTTCCATTTGCTTGATTAGTTTTTGAGTTAAAATGTCGTAAGAGAGGCCCCTCCCCTTTCCATCTCCCTACTGGAAAAGAGAAGGGATCTTAAATAATCTTAGAAATATTTCTCGTACCCAAATACCCTCCCACTCAAAATTGGGTTTTTTTTTCTGATCCGTTCTTGAGTTATGCAAAAAATTGTCTTTTGATTGAGAGGCTCCATCTTCCCTTCCTGTGAGGGGGGGATTTCAAACCATAATAGGAACCTTCCCCGGCCTCCAATACTTGAGTCTGAATATAAAGAACAGACAGAAAAAAAATCCATTTACGTACAAAGACTCTTCAAGAATTTTCAATATTATTTTTGTGAAAAGTTATTCTTGAATAGAATAATATTGTAATGCACCGCAAATCTGTGAAAAATCCACAAACCGTAACAAACTGCTGCCCCCCTCTTTAAAAGCGTTACGTCATATTTGAAAGGTCCCTTATTATTGAATTGAATCAGATATTATTTTCTTGATATCCCGAACGTACAACCGTGTAATTTGTTAGTTTCACTAGGAAATAATGGATTTCGGAAATATGAAAATGCATTAAATCATCCTACTCAGATGTGCTAGTAATTACATACTTAATTATGCGTTATAACATTGAGCCTTGCCGACTGTTTCGTGCATGTGAGAAGCGATTTTGAGTATATATCATTAAGTTTTTCTAGTGTTTACAGGGAGGATTTGTGGGGTAAACTTTCATTTGTTAATCGTTTTCAGTTCAACAGATCTTCAAATTTTTCTTCTGTTTAGTGCTCCGTGTGTTCACCCAAGCCGTACCCACTTGTGTTCTATTTTTCTTCTTCTTCCATCCGAATTCGAAGGCCAGAATTATGAAAGCTATACCGAACCCTACCAGCATCACGTAGTAGGAATGGCGCAGCTCTTTTAGCCCCACTGAAGTAAATTCGGCAGCTCCCTCTTCACAGGTTGGTTTCTGCGCTATCCAGATCAGGTTGAAACGTCGAATAATTCCCACTTCTCGTTGCCAAATGAGACGCTGCTTAAACAGTTCCCGATATTTACTTCCCTTGACCACCGGGACGCTGAAGGGAGGCAGCTTGATGGCATCCAGCTCGTATACCTTGCAGGTGTCATCCGGGGTGAACGTTTCCATAATCAGTCGATAAGCTGCATTAACCTCGGCCTGAAGAATCAATAAATTCTTGAGGCAAATATTAGATCATGCAAATTTTGATGTAGCTACCTGGTAAGCATACAGTTCATCTTTCACACGCTTCATTCCAACTTCGGCCTCGGTAAAGGCCTTGGTGCCGAAGGGTTTGATCTTCTTACGAAACAACGACTGAACTGCGGGATCTTTACTCTCATTCAAGTACACCCAAGCATAGACCACATCCTGCGCTCCTGCCTTCAGTGGAGAAGATGCGAGATCTGCCATTGACGTGATCGATCTACTGGGACTCTGAAGCAATGCAACTATACTAGCCGAGTAGGAGGTGAAAATGAAGAAATTGGCCAACTGTACCCAGAACAAGAGTATTTTGGCGCCTTCGTACTTAGGAAATAGCTCAAGATTCTGTTGACACAGAGTACCTACGATATACATGAGCGAATCCAACGGGGTAAAACGCTCCGTTTTAGTTATGGCCCTGAAAAGCATGAGTCCAACCCAGTAGATCATCACAAAACCCACGCAGCTTACCCAAACTCCGATGCTAAAAGGGAGCTCAAATATATTCGAGACCAAGGATAGTGGAGGTTGCTTGAAGACAAAACTTGTCTTGATGACTAAGGTCACTATTGTATAGTCAACCACTTCCATGCGTTCCGATCTCATTAACATTCCCATTCCTCCCAGTTCAATGGTTCTTCTTTGAAACTCTCCCATCAGACCACTGAAAGTTCCGTTCGTTTTCCAACCACCCTTGTCCACTTGCCGCAAATTAAGGGTAAAGTTGAGATCATACATCAGAGCCCTGATGAAAGGAAAATTGGCCTTGGCAAACAAATCGTGAATTGTGTCTGTGTGATCGTCCATCCCTTTGTAATGCTCTGGCACAGTTATCTAAAATTTTGAGCTTATCGTAGAAATGGGCTACATAGAGTAAAAAAAAGTCTACATACCGCAGTTCCCGAGGATATAAAACAGTGATGTAAGTTTCTTCTCTCTTTGGGCTTCGATTCTACATTCCATAATCCTTGCCGTATATTTTCCACCAAGCTAAGACTTTCATTGGCGCAAGAGATTTCGACAAATTTCACCTTCTGCGGCCAGCATGGTTTGTAGGAATCAAACAGATTCCAATCGTCTGTGAAGACTCCAACAACGACATGTGTCGTAGGTAGTACATCGACATTGCGGAAAAGAAAGTCAAACTTTTCCTGCACCTGAGATAAATCCGTAGGCTCACCGTTAGCTTCTGTCAACGGGCTCGTCGAAGATTCATCCAGAAACAGCCAGTAAACATGAGTTAACATGAAGGCATTTATATTTTCCTGTGAAAAAAGATATCATGAGTAGAGTAAACTCAAAACTTGCTAATCCCAAAAACTCACATGGAAAATGAGAGAGCTTAGCAACTCCTCACATCTGGCATCAATAACGACGCCACTATTTTTCATTCCCGAAACATTGAAATAACTGCCAAACGATGGCAACAACTGTATGTAGAAATCATTCTCCATAAAGCTTTTCATCACCTCGAAATGATCGCTGGCGTTGAAACATCCTATCGCGGTAACCGACTTAACATTTCGTGCTTTGAAGTAACTTATCGATATCTCGGCAAAGTTTTCAGGGCCGAAGTTTTGATATCCCCAAGAAAACTGTATGGAACATGTGAGGACAATCAACAACTTTAACATTTTTCACAATAAAATGGTTTTAAAACGGAAAGTTTCTTTTATGCCTATTTTGCTAAGCTCAAACTTAATGATGTTAACCGTTTAGTGATTATTTATTGAGGCTTAATAAGGTCAATTAATATGCGAAGGTTTTGCATGGTCGATCAATCAATGCAACAACAACATTACCGGTTTAACTACACCATTTTTTCGTAAAAAAGATTATTTCATCAATACGAAATTCATGGACACGAACATCCAGTTGTGTGTATGGTTATAAAAAATAACTTATTTCATATGTTTTTAAAATGTTAGTTGCACGATTGAAATACACATAAGCAACTTCGAAGCAGATAAAGGCCTAATTTTATCAATTTTAAAATTATGCTCGAGATTAGAGAAAACGTTCAATTGTGCAATATTCATTCCAATTTTTCAAGCACCTTTTTAGCAAACTTATTCAATGATCCCACGTCAATTTTCCGAAACATAGGGCCATGGTAAAAGATTTTCACTGTTATAACGATCCAGAACCAGTCGAAAACCACTTCGGGGTCTACAGGTCCGCTGCAGCCTGCTGTTTATCATTGTTGTGTCCTTGTGGGTATATCTTTGAATATTTCTTCTTGTCTATTATGCAATCAGCACTACAATTCAGTGCCAGATTTTTCCAATTCTTGTACTTATAATTTTCGTTTCTTTCCAAATCATGGGGAAGTCATCGGTGTGCGTAAAATGCGGAAGTAAAAATTAATTCGGGCTTATCACCCAAAAAACTTGAAATTGTCTATTCATTTGATCCCTTTATAACATCGGTAACGGGGAAATATGAATTAAATATTGTAGAAAGAATGCGAGGTGCACTTTATCTGGCTTTTTCGATAATTCAAAATTAGGTCACTAAGTAAGTGAATTGCGCTGATAGTCATTCCTCCAATTCCATCGACTTTTTCTTTATAGCAAACATTAAAGGGTGATACGGTCAAAATTTGGTCAAGGAAAAACCGCGTGTAAATCGGTGAAATCGTTTATTCAAAAAATGAAATTAAATTTCTTTTTCAAGTTTAATAAGTATAAAATTGAGGAAAAATACTCAGTTAGGCTTCCGCTTTTCCAAATCCGAATTGCCGGGCCTTACGCTTAACCCCTGCCATCAGATTTTGTACAGCCACCTTGTCCACCTTCTTCGCCGCAGAAAGCCAGTTTGCCTTGAACTGCTGCTCGTCCTTAACAGTTTTTTGGTCTTCTTTAGGTTCAATTGGCGGAGTTCTGGTGTGTTGGGAGGGTTCTTGTCCTTGGGAACCACCTGCACGTTGTTGGCGGCGTACCACTCCATGGCCTTTTTACCGTAATGGCAAGATGCCAAATCCGGCCAAAACAGTACGGAACAACCGTGTTTCTTCAGGAAAGGCAGCAGACGTTTATTCAAACACTCTTTCACGTAAATTTCTTGGTTGACAGTCCCGGAAGCTATGAAAATGCTGCTTTTCAAGCCACAGGTACCGATGGCTTGCCAAACCAGATATTTCTTCGCGAAATTTGACAGTTTCATGGGCTTGAAAATATTTGCTACCTTTCCCCTTCTTTTGCCGTATAAAACTCCTGTCCCGGAAGCTGCTTGTAGTCGGCTTTGACGTAGGTTTCGTCGTCCATTACCACGCAGTCAAACTTCGTCAGCATCGTCGTGTACAGCCTCCGGGATCGCGCTTTGGCCGTCGTATTTTGTATATCATCGCGATTTGGAGTCACTACCTTCTTGTAAGTCGATGCACGGTTGTAGACGATACACCCAGCTTATTTGCGGCATCTCGGAGAGAGAGGTTAGGGTTTCGCTTGAAACTACCGGCAACTCTCTTTGTCGTCTCAGCGGCTTCCGGTTTTCGATTTTCCCCCGATCCAGACTTCCTGGCTGTCGACAAACGTTCCCCAAACACTTTAATTACATTTGTAATGGTTGATTCGGCAACTTTTAGCGATTTTGCCAGCTTTGCGTGCGAGTAGCTCGGATTTTCGCGATGCGCGAGCAAAATTTTGAAATGCTGCTCTTCTTCTTTGGACGGCATTTTGACAACTGAAGAGTAAATTCCAAAATCAAAATAGGAGCAACATTCTACACACACACATACCTTCAAAATGAGGGGTGTTCAGGTTTTTTAAATGCAAAATTGAAAGAAATACGTCAAGTTGATATTGACCAAATTTTGACCGTATCACCCTTTACATACAAGATATTAAAGGAAAACCCTGAAAGCAATTGTTTTATTTATTATTTTCATGTAACCTGTATCGGAAAACCGTGGCCCTACCCGTAGTTAGGAAACCGACTGATCCGGTGGAGGTTTGTAACAAGTGGACAAGCAAAATAATTTCGAAATTAAATTTCATCCCCTCCGGAGTATATGTGTTCAACATATTTGTACTTCGGATCATCATTATGGGCTGTATAAAGGTTAAGGTTAAGGTTGACACTAGCTGTATCCCTACCCTTCTTTATCTAAATAGTTCCTTGTTGCGGAGCAAAGTATGGTGTACGTTAAAAAGTTTCTCTTGCTCGCTCTTTTCAACACCTATTACTTTCTTTTAATCATTTCTATTCAAGATTAGAATTATTTTAATCAATTTTACTGTGGTTAACTCTCTTGAATAAGAAATTTAATATACGGGATTTTTCACTTCAACTCAACTTTTATTGCATCACATTGATTCTATTTACGTTTGCCTTGTTGTAACTACTGTACTTCAATATGACTGATCAATGATTTTCACGTAAAGTATTAGTGGATGAAAAAACAGTTTTTTGCATTTTTGTTGGAAAATAACATTCTTATCGGAAAAAGGACTCGTTATCAATCAGAAGAATATTTTTGAAGTTGAAAGTCTAGCATCAATCATACCATTGTAGTTGAATTTATAATATACGTAGTTTAATGCATAAAATCAATCAGTTGAATATAGTTGAACGCCATCTAATCAATCTGAATTTATAGTTGAACGTCAACTATTTATAGTTGACCAACAATTTATCAGCCACTTAGTTGAATACAAGTGAAATATTGGCAATGGAATGTAAACCGCTTGTATTAATTAAATTAAACCGGCATGGTACGGTAGGAAACAGTTTATATTATTTAGTTTTCAACTCGAAAATACCCCGAATACAAAACTACACGAACTGTCAAAAATGTCCATAAAATTCAAATCAAGCATTGTAGTGAAGCACATGATCGGCATTTAAGTTTAGGTGTCATCAGGAAATTCAAGTCTCATACTTGGATTTTTTAATTGAATAAACGACAAACTAAATATAGATCGCTGAAATGTCCCACAATTTTTTTCTATGATAAGTTAAAAGTGTTGCCTAGTTATGATTCATTCAAACCTTGTCAGTTAAAGAGCTCGTAAGCTGTATAGCCGATACCGACGGTATGAGACAGATGATTTCTGATGGACGACAAAACTTATGAAAAATCCTATTTCAAACAAATTCCAGCGGTTGCATCCTATAACATTTCTGCTCGTGACTAGGCCCCTAGCAGATTAAAGTATGAATTTGCTGTTTTTTTTTTGTTAGAAATAAAATGATTTGCCTACATTCTGCTCCTATGGAAAACAAACAACAATTTTCAAAACGAAAACTTTGGTTTTCGCTATTTATAAAATCCTAAAAGAGTAATCTTGTATGTACCCTTCGCATCCTACGATCTATACTAACTGATTATACTTTAAGAGCAAGTTCACTGGTGTTGGGAAAAAGTGGTAGAAATTTTGTCACTTTTGGCATATTTTGAAAATTTTGCCATGTAAAAACATTTTCAGGACCTGTGGCCTTCAAGTTTTTCTATAACACGTGTTGTATTTTCGCATGCTGTGATGCAAACATAGCAATATTTCTATCACATACGTCTGAAATAGAAACAGTGCTGTAAAAAAATACAACGTCCAAAGATCTTGAAAACATTTTTGCATGGTAAAATTTTCAAAATGTCAAAATTTCTACCTCTTTTTTTCAACACCAGTGAACTTGCCCTAAGTTCAATCTAATGATGGTTTTGCTTCGTTTTTTTAGAATTTGCCAGCAGACCTTCCAGTAAAAGCGCTTTTTAGTGGCCCAAAAATAATCAAGTTTTGTTACTTTCGAAACTGCTGTATCCACTAAATTACCTTCAGTTTCTTTCAAAAGAGAAGTATTGGACCAAAAATTGCAGAAGTTGAAGGAGGAGGATGCAGGATGCAGCTACCACAAATATAGATTAGACGAAGTAAAAGTGGGAAAAACTGATCAATAACATGACTGAAATGGGAGATATCATGACTTAAGTAGAAATATTTCTTTAAAAAAAACGATAAAAAATGTTTTCTAATTTTTTCATGAATTATCCTAAGATCACCTTTTATTCCTCATAGAAAGTATTTCCTGTGGTATTTCGATCAAACGAATGGTTTTTGAGATACACGCATTCGTAACTGTCCGATTTCTAAATGAACAAAAATTGCCATACACGTAAAATAATAATATGGAAAAGTTTACCGAGATAAAAAGGTGAATGCTCGTGAAATCCAAAAAAATTAATTTTACCTCGTTGAGGTGAATCTCACCTCACAACGAGGTTAAGTTTACCTGAGTCGTGCTGACAAAAAAGTATAATTAACCTAGAAAAAAGGTTTAAGAAAAAAAGGCAAAGCTTTCCTCGTACACGAAAAATAATAAAAAGGTAAAATGTACCTCGATAGCAAGGTAAACGCTCGTGAAAATCAAAAAGGTAACTTTAACCTCTTTGAGGTGAAACTCACATCGTAGCGAGGTAAAGTTTACCTGAACTGAGCTGAAAAAAGATACATATCACCGAGACAAAAAGGTAAATCCAAAAAAGGTACTTTCTACATCTCCAAGCAGGGCCGTAGGAAGAACCAACTCATGGGGGGGGCGGTGGGGGTTGGGGTCTTGGTGTCCGCTTTTTACCTATGATTTTTTGCAAAATATGTTTGAAACTATATGATTATTCATTTTGAAGTACTCATTTATAGTTTTCGTATTAAATCATCACTTTAGAATAGTTCTCCTAAGCCTAAAGGATGAGATAATTTTTTATAATGAAACCTTTAGAAACAAAATATGGAATTTGCTTTCATTGATGGTTAAAATTTATGAATTTGTTCAAGAGTCTGGTAGATCAAAGTTATTTGATTTGAGCATAACATAAGTTCTTCTTTGAGTAGCCTTCAATTTCTTGAAAAAGCTAATTCTATATTAAAATCGAACAAGCCCAATCTTCTAAACTCTTAACCAAGTTCCAAGATTCCAAATTTTCATGAAAATAAATAAAACATTTCAAATAAACAGTAAGCGATAAAATATTTTCGGATCAAATTTGCTTGATGTAAACTTGAACTAAATTTATGATTTTAATATGAAATTTGGCTTTAAAAAACTACAATATTGATTTGGTTTTACAATACACCGAGAAAATGTATAATTTTGTGCAGATTTTTAAGGTGAGGTTCAGGTACATGTTTCTTTAACAGTATCTTTCTTTTCTTTAAAATATATGTTCATGAAGAATCAATTCCATAATGAAAATCCTGAAGATGATTTTTTTTTTAAATATAATTTAGGATATTTTGCAAAACTTAATAAATTAATTCAAATTCAACTTAATTTTTGAAATTTTCAGCTGAATTACATATGTGTACCAACTTATTTTTTTTTTAAATTGGAATCTGGGAATTGAATGGACAAGCAAATATTTAAGTTCATGTTCTCTTGAATTCCTCAAAAATTTAATGTTGATTGAAAAACTTATTCACAAGATAAATCTATTTCTGAATTTTAAATCTGAATTCTGAACCTGAATTAAAAAATTGATTTTTGAATCTGTTTCCGAATTTCAAAACCATGTTTGAAATGTTCATAAAATATGATTTCTGAATCTTATTACCAAATCAGAATTTTATGAGCCAAGCCCTCACTCATGAATCTTTTATTTGAACACTGTAGTGCTGGTTCAATCTTAATTTATTATTTCAATTATTTATTTTTAAAACTGTTTTGTAAATCTGAATTAAAATGTGAACTTCAAATGATGAATCTGAATCTGAGTTGTTTTTTTTATTTTGGATCACCACTTAGTAGCTTTAAATGCTTAAATTTTGTGTAAGAATAAAGTTTAAGAACTTCGAATTTGAATATAAAACAAAATTCTCTTTTTTTTCATATTCGGAAAACTTTTATCAAAATATTGGAAATGCATATGATTTTCGAAAAATGTGATTCAAATTTGATTTCGAAAGCCAAAATACTTCTCATTCCAAATTTCTTATGATCATTCGAACTGAAAATCAAGAATCCTAGATGTTCCGAGTTGTATGCAAGAAAATTTACACCGGTCTCGATAGCGATCAAGCAGCTTCAAGCTGTAATTTTATTAATTAGGATTAGATCTAAATACTTAGCTTATATAGTATCAAACTTACAAATCAGTGTTGGAAGTAACTTCTCCTACAACCGGAACAGTTCTAATACGGTTCTTGTACGAATGCTGTTAACAAACAAATAATTAGCTTAAGCCGTTTCACATGAAGTTAGAATAGCAAACCTGGTAAGTTACTTTACGGCTTAAATCAAGCTAGCTTACTTGGCTGGGAGAGCCGTAATGGTTCTTAATCGAACTGTTTGCTTCTGCTAAGTAAACGAAAGGGAGTTAGCATGAACTTTTCTGTTTCACATGTGGCAAAGTAAATTAACCTTATAAACTGTTAAATACGCGGCTTGGAATAGCAGAGTTTTACACTTAGCCGGAAGAGCCGGAACAGTTTCAGGATAATCAAACTAGCTGGTGCTGCTGGGAAACATAGAGGTTAGCATTTAGCATGTCCGTTTAGCAAGCAGCGGGAAGAACGAACCTGGTGGACTGATGTAGGAACTTTTCACTTATTACCACAATTCAGTTCACTGCTTTTAGCGATTAAGATTATTTAAAATTAAGACTATAGTTTAGGTAGGTAGGTTATATAATAATTTAGCTAGATTTTTCAATTTTGCATGTACTTTGCGCGGGTGGTAGAAAATGTTTTCCGGAACTCGTCTTTTCCAAACGGGAGACATCTACAACTGGCCACTGAACTGTAGTTTGGCATTTGGCGTCGCGTCGCTTCAAATTGGCAGTGCTCCCAGTTGTCAACAGCCTCCCCCCCGTAACACTGGTCAGAATGATCCCGGGTTACCTTTAGTCGCAACTCCCAGTACAGCTAATTTTGGTACCTCAGCCTCAACGTCAAGTACAGCTAACTTCGAGACCGATTGCCTAGTGAGCCCCCTATGAGTTTGAACAATTGCCTTTCTTACACGCCCATCTTACCCTGGAATGACCTCATTAACACGTCCGCGGACCCAACCATTTCTTCTTGCCTCGTCCACAATGATCACTAAGTCTCCTACACAAATGGGTCGAGTTTCACCCTGCCATTTCGTGCGCCGAGTCAAATCCGGTAAGTACTCGCGAACCCATCGACGCCAGAAGTTGTCTGCTTGGTGTTGTATTTGGTTCCAGGTATTTTTAAGCATTAATACTTCGTCTACCTGCTCTACAGTCGGCTGCTTGACACCGTTGGAGCTTCCGATTAACAAGTGATTAGGTGTAAGAGCTTCTTGTTCCGCTGCCTCAATCGGAAGATACGTAAGCGGTCTGGAATTCACAATTCCCTCAGCCTCGATTGCTAGAGTCCACAGGCCCTCATCGTTTAGTTTTCTACACGAGCTCACGCTCGTCTCCATCGCTTTCTTCACCGAACGCACCATGCGCTCCCATGCGCCGCCCATGTGTGGTGTTCCAGGAGGTATAAACACCCATTTCGTTGCAGTGTTGGTGAACGTAGATGCCAGCCCTTCTTCGATGTTTGACACTTGTTGCTGCAGCACGTTATCGGCTCCCCGGAAGTTGGTGCCGTTGTCTGAATAGAATTCTAGTGGTGATCCTCGCCTACCAACAAACCTCCGAACCGCCATAATACACGACTCCGTACTTAGGTTGAATACTACTTCGACATGGACAGCGCGCACTGTCAAACAGGTGAAGAGCGCGATCCAACGTTTAACCGAGCTCCTACCAACTTTAACCTGGAGTGGACCAAACAAATCCAACCCAACGAAAGTGAATGGTAACCTCGCCGCTGGTAAAGGAGCCATTCTTGGAATTTGAGGTCGAGCGTTGTTGATTTTGCAGTACTGACAACGCTTCACAATCTGCTTCACACGGGATCGTACTTGTGGGATATGGTAAACCTGACGTAATTCGTTCACCACGGTCTCGAAATTAGCGTGATGGAACTTACGGTGATAAAAATCGATGATCAAATCGCTGACACGGTGTTGTTTCGCGAGAATCACTGGATACTTGATGTAGTTGTCCACATTAACCGCCGCTCCAATCCGCCCGTCGACTCGCAGAACTTGGTGCTCGTCTAGGTAAGGTGACAACTTGTACAGTTTACTGCCTTTTCCAACGGCGACCTGCTTCTTATTCGGCTCGCTGATTTGTGCCAGTAGCCGGTGCACTTCGTCTGGAAAAGCTTCTCGTTGAACCATTCGGAAAAGGTAATCTTCGGCGAGCCTCAACTCGGATTGCGTGGGATACAAACTACTGATCTTGCAACGTGTTTTCTTGCAGTTGTTGAAATATCGGAATACGTAGGCCATTGCTCTGGTCAGTCTCTCCCACTTAGAAAATCTGGATACATCAACCAGCGGCTCTGGACTTTCTAGGCTTTGATGGACCCCACACATTTTTTGTTCTTCTACAGTTGGTTGAATTGATTTGGGACGCGGCCACTCTGCCTCTTCCTCTTTCAAGAATTCCGGTCCGTTGAACCATGGACCATCCACGTCCAGTTGGCCACCTTGTCCCCATTTTGTGGCCAGGTCAGCAACGTTCATCTTCGTTGAGATCCATCGCCAATCAGCGATAGAAGTGGTAGATAATATTTCAGATACTCGACATGCCACAAACGACGAATATCTTCGATGGTCCGAGCGTATCCAGGCTAGTACTGTACTCGAATCCGACCAAAATACCGTACGATGTATTTGCAATGTATGGCCTTCTTTAATAAAAGTTTCTAGTCGCGCAGCTAATACAGCAGCTTGGAGTTCAAGCCGGGGAATCGACCAATGTCGTAGAGGAGCTACCTTTGTCTTTGACGCAACTAGAGCGCACTTATATTCCTTGCTGTTGATGGAACTACGAAAATACGCTACGGCTGCGTAAGCATCTTCGCTTGCATCGGCAAATATATGCAGTTCAAGATTATTGTAGAGTGTTTCAGTAGCATCTAGATAGTAGCATCTTGGAACCTGGAGGTCTGCTATAAGTGGGAACTGATCTATCCATCTGGTCCATTTTTCAAATACTTGGTCGTCGATTTCTTCATCCCATTGTGTACCGGCTCTCCAAATATCTTGGAGAAGTATTTTGCCTTGAACGACAAAGGCCGCTAGAAGACCGAGAGGGTCGAATACACTCATTAAACACTTCAGTACTTGTCGTTTCGTTGGCCGCATTCTGTTTGAAATTATGACGTTTATTTGTGGTTGAAAATTGGTGGAATATGCCAGAGTATCTTCATTGGGAAGCCAGTGCATTCCAAGAACTCTCTCGATGATGCCGTGCTGTGTGTGTAGTTCTTTGGGATTAGGATCTGTTGCCTCTCCAAGCCCTTGGAGAATTTTCATGCTATTGGATCTCCAACCACGAATGTTGAAACCTCCTCGCGCGTGAATGGCCTTGACTTCTCGAGCAACTCGTTGTGCTTCTTCCTCTGTCCCAAAGCTATCGACGTAGTCGTCCACGTAATGGCAGTCGATGATTCCTTCAACAGCTCGAGGATAGACATCCGCAAACTCTCGTGCGTTCTTATTCTTTATGAATTGAGCAGATGCTGGGGAGCAAGTTGAACCGAAAGTGGCCACCTGCATAACAAAAACGTCGAAAGCTTTATTTGGATTGGTCCGCCAGAGAAAACGCTGAGCTTGTTGATCTTCGGGACGAATACGGATTTGGTGGAACATCTCGGATATATCACCAGAGACTGCCACAGCATATTGTCGGAAACGGAAGAGGACCCAGGGTAGTGTTGTTAGTTGATCTGGTCCTTTCAAAAGCATGCTGTTCAACGAGACACCTTTAACCGTAGCAGCTGCGTCCCACACCATGCGAATCTTCTCCGGCTTTTTGGGGTTTACTACAACGCCGAGTGGTAGGTACCAGGTTTTCCGAGGATCTGAGTTTTTGATTTCACCTTCGGTGGCGAGACGGGCATAACCTTTCATCTGGTATTCTTCTATTTGCTTAGTAACACTTTCCATCATCTTTGGGTTTCGTTTCAGCTTACGTTCCAAACACTCGAAACGTTTTTCAGCCATAAAACGGCTGTCAGGAAACTCATAATAATCGGACTTCCAAAGTAAGGCAGTTTGGAATCTATCACCTTGGCGACTTGTGTGCTCTTCAAGGATTCTCTTGGCCCGTTTATCGTTCTCAGATTCAAGAATGGCTGTCCCGGTTATACCCACGTCTTCTAAAGCAAAATAGTTCCGAACAGCTGTGTGCAATGCATCATCACCAGAGCAACTACAACGGTGCACGTACAAAGATGTATCTTGGTATCCTGTTCCTCCGTAGACACACCATCCCAACCTTGTTTTAGTAGCTATTGGGTCTTGCGGTTGACCTTCTTTTGTACGAAGTGGAACGGTCAAATGAAGGTTGTTAACCCCTATCAAAACACGAGGAACTGCATTCCTGTAGCTCGCTATCGGAAGTCCTCGTAGATGCCGAAATGAAGCCGACAATGTCCCAAAGTCTAGTGTTTGTGGGGTAAGAGCTAATTCTTTGACTGTGCGAGTATCTTGTAGTTTATGATGCCTTTGATCGGTTCCGGATATCTGAAGCTCAATCACCTTGGAGCCATGTTCCGTTCTCGTCTTATTGCCCGTCCATTTCAAACAGAGTGTTCGTGGTTGTCCTTGCAACCCGAGTTCATCAACCAGTTTTTCTTCGATAAGCGTGAGTGATGAACCATCATCCAGGAAAGCGAAAGTGTCAATTTTCAGATTTCCCTTCCCGTGTAATGTGACCGGCACAAAGCGAAGCAGGCAAACTTGAGGAAAACTTCGATGCACGTGGATGTCGGCGGGCGGACTGGGTTCGAAAGCGGATGGTCCACGACCATTGGAGTTGGACTGATGATCGTTTGAACGAACTGAAGATTCGCCAGCATTATTCTGCGTCTGCTGACCCCCGATGGAATGAAGAAGAGGGTGGTGGCGGACTGTACAACCATTAACATTGCAATATCCACTCAAACGACAAGGTCGGTGGCCGTGGAAATTTAGGCAATTGCGGCATAGTCTTTCTTGCTCCACGACTCGCCTGCGTCCTTCAAGGGTAAGCGTTTTGAATTCGTCGCATTCCTTCAGTTGGTGGTTCCGGCTGCACATGCTACATCTCCTCTCTCTGTGGTTACTGGCTGGGTGACTGCTCTCGGTATGCGCGTGTAAAGCTCCTCGCTTTGGCCGAGTCCGTTCCTCAAGCCGACTGGGTACAACACATATTTTCGAAGAAGTAACTTTGCTTGCTCGTTTCATTAACATTTTCATAAATTCACCAAATTCTTTTAAGCTCACTTCACTGTATATGCTGACCACTGCATTTGGTAATCGACCGGCAAACGGTTCACTAACGCGGCAAGCAATGATGGATTTGACAGATGGGCGTTTTGATCAGATGCTTCCAGATGAGCGCAGTAATTTTGAACGGCTGTGCCGTATTCTATCAGGGATTCTAATTTTTCAGCTTTGGGGGCAGGAATATTCCAAAGTTTTTGTAAAAGGCCATTAATTATCAAGTCAGGTCGGCCAAAACGAAAGCGTAGCGTGTCAATTATCTCAGGCACTAAATCGGGCAGAAGTAAGCTGCTTCGCACCGATTCAAGTGCTACTCCTTTGAGGCAACGTTGAAGACGAGTCAAATTTTCAACAGGGTTGTAGCCACAGGCTAAAGTGGAGGTAGTATAATGGCTAATAAATACTGGCCAATCTTCCGGGTCCCCTGAAAAGATAGGGAGATCCCGGGCGATAACCTGACGTGCTGCTAGTTGAGATGGGGTAGGCGAAAAACTATTCATGTGTTGGGTGATATTTGCGTACTCGCTTGGGGGGCAATGTCCCAACTGTGATATCAGGGACTCATGGGGCTCATTACATGGATCGGAATTTAGGCGAAAAGAATTAGGAACGGTCTTACCTTGACGTTGGTTTCTGTTATACTTGTCTTGAGGGGGGTGAGGCACAGGCGCACTGTCCTGGGATGGCGCACGTGGAATTGGTGTAACCTGCTCGCCATGGGGAAAGAAACCGGCTGGATTTCGATGATATTGTTGTTCGGGAGTTCCTATCGTGGCTATCTTATCGGCAAATTGGACTGCTGACCTTCTCTTTCCACCATGGTTGTCGGTTGACAACTGCTGCATCCGTTGACCCAAGTTGGCTTCCGAAACAGCGGGAAAAATTTGAGTAGATGCTGAATCCGGAACGACCAACCAGGTCGGTAGATGAGTATCACTGATGCTCCGACCACTGGTTGTGGGGAAAGTTGAACCAGCGATAGGTTGGTTTGAACCCGTCGGATGTGTGTTAGAAGTTGGACCGTTCAGGTGGCCTGTAGGGACCATCGGAAAAGTTGCATCATTGGTTGGAGCACGTTCGGGAGTTACAACGACATCGGATGTGCTTTCCAACCAATCAGTCGTAAGCTGACGACTAATCCTCCTGCTCACCCGGCTCTGAGTGTTGTTCGTTTCATCCACATCGTTGACGGTGGATTGCAAAAGTTTGTACTTCGCATCGACCAGTCGTTTCTGGGCTTCGATTGCTTCCAAGCGGATCTGTAGAGCCTTAAGCTCTAAGCTACGGTTTTCCTCCAATTGCTCCAGCTGTAGCTGAACCTTTCGGGAACGTTTACTGGAAGCTGTCGCACTGCTGTGAATGCTGAGCGCTGGCTGGCATTTTGGACAGGACCAAGGGCGGAACTCAACGGATGGTGTAACTCCTGCACAGGTTAGATGGTACCAATCATCGCATACGTCGCACTGCACCATGTTCCCTGCCGAATCAGGGAGATTACACGCCACGCAGTTGGAAACTCCATCATTGGGCGTCGCTGGAGATGGTGCATCGTCGTTCACAGTTGCCATCTCCCGCGGTGGATGATGATTTCTTGAAGAACTGTTCCGAGTTGTATGCAAGAAAATTTACACCGGTCTCGATAGCGATCAAGCAGCTTCAAGCTGTAATTTTATTAATTAGGATTAGATCTAAATACTTAGCTTATATAGTATCAAACTTACAAATCAGTGTTGGAAGTAACTTCTCCTACAACCGGAACAGTTCTAATACGGTTCTTGTACGAATGCTGTTAACAAACAAATAATTAGCTTAAGCCGTTTCACATGAAGTTAGAATAGCAAACCTGGTAAGTTACTTTACGGCTTAAATCAAGCTAGCTTACTTGGCTGGGAGAGCCGTAATGGTTCTTAATCGAACTGTTTGCTTCTGCTAAGTAAACGAAAGGGAGTTAGCATGAACTTTTCTGTTTCACATGTGGCAAAGTAAATTAACCTTATAAACTGTTAAATACGCGGCTTGGAATAGCAGAGTTTTACACTTAGCCGGAAGAGCCGGAACAGTTTCAGGATAATCAAACTAGCTGGTGCTGCTGGGAAACATAGAGGTTAGCATTTAGCATGTCCGTTTAGCAAGCAGCGGGAAGAACGAACCTGGTGGACTGATGTAGGAACTTTTCACTTATTACCACAATTCAGTTCACTGCTTTTAGCGATTAAGATTATTTAAAATTAAGACTATAGTTTAGGTAGGTAGGTTATATAATAATTTAGCTAGATTTTTCAATTTTGCATGTACTTTGCGCGGGTGGTAGAAAATGTTTTCCGGAACTCGTCTTTTCCAAACGGGAGACATCTACAACTGGCCACTGAACTGTAGTTTGGCATTTGGCGTCGCGTCGCTTCAAATTGGCAGTGCTCCCAGTTGTCAACACTAGACTTGATACAAAATCAGAAATACGAAAATATGTAGAAATACCATTTTTGTTATGAGAATGTGGAACCAGAACCTCCGAAATGGGTTTAATTTAAAATTAAATATTCAGACCTGAATTTCTATGTTAAGGTTTGTAACCGTTGTTACAAAACGCTTTAGATGTTTTTCAATGTTTCCAAATGTAATGTATAAGCTGTTGTGTCGTTTGTTAAATGTTAGGTAGGGAGTTAGGATACGATATTTATAATATCTAGTTACTTTTGTTTAAAATTCAAAAACACTATAACATAATTTGTTAGTATTAATTCAGGCGGGCTTCAGCGAGGGTGTTGATGTTCATAGTACTATGAACATGGAGGGATGGTCCTCCATATTGGGTAACGTAGCAAAAAGCAAAATGATAAGAAGGCAAGGAAGAAGATGACTCAGTTTCCGTTATGGGTCACTTTAATTCTGGCGTTCGTATGTGCTAGTAGTGAGTGTTAAAAGTAAAATAAACTGTATGTTAGTGGCTATAATTGTTCAGGACCATATCCAAATCATTCAGGTAAATGATAAAATTTAACTGTGATTATTCCGGTTTCTACAATGCTCTGGTGCGATTATAGGACTTTGAAATTTTGGATCAATATTTCCGTGAAAAACCACGAGACCTCACCCGCACATACGATTCGGCCTAGGTAGTCCTAGACTGCCTACGCCTAAACCGTAAAGGACCCCACTCTCTGATTCTGCGGAGCCATAATCGCGAAGGAGAGAAGTCTCAGGCCTTAGTGCCTTAATTATCAAGGAGACCCCCTCTCGGCGCGACCAATACGGCCTAGCTGTGGTCCGCCGATTGTGCCAAGGAGGGAAGACGCCATTGCCTAGCATTTTCTCGGCCCAAATACGCCATTTTGGGCCACCTACGCAAGCCACTTTAGTAGTCCCTGATTACTCAAGCCGGAGACCAAAGCAGAAGCAAAATCATCAATCATCAGTACCAGTAAGCGCGCCAACGATCACAGTATCAGAATGGGGGTAGGCTTAATAGCGGCACGTTATCCAAACATACGGGAAAATTGTGCCACCACAGCTTACTCCTTAGAATTTTTGTTCCGCGTTCCCTCCGGGTACCCAGTAGTAGGCCGACCCTAAGACACAATTCAGGGGTCTCCTGCTGCTGAGCTAGTTTTCCGGGAGTGTTGGACCACGAGGTTTTAGGTTGTAGGTTGCCCAGTTTTAACCAAGTTGGCCCGGATATTTAATATCAAATTTTGGAAAAGTCCGATTCGACCCTGTTGCCCGGATTTCATTGGAAAAGTCCAGATTTTGCTCGGGTTTATTCACAATCTCATTCTTAAATCAAACTTAGAAAAAATATGTTGTAAATTTATTTTTATCTATGCGCCCAAAATTTTTGAAGCAAGTTTAAAAACAACAATCATGAAAGGTTTTCTTTCTTGATTTTTGATGAGTAATTCCTAGGTTTTGACCAGAATTGCCCGGATTTTGGTCGATAATTTTGAAATCATATACCCGGATTTTGCAAGGTTTTTATAAAAAAACAGCTCGGATTTGTACGGCCCGGATACGTGGTGAAAAAAAACTGGCAACCTTATTCCATGAACAAGTGAGAAAATTTTGAAAAACTGTAGCAGAATTTTGAACTTGGGATGGGTTTTTGAGGTTTTGGCATTAGCTTTGAGTCTAGATTGCTACTCTTGAATAATTTTTCAGTTGGATTATGAATTTAAAATTTTAAGTGAAGCGGCCATGTCTCCAAGGTAAAGCTTACCTCGCAGCGAGGTAAAAGTGTTCCTGAATTGAGCGAAATAAAACGGTACCGTCAACTGGGGCAACATGCAACAATTTTCAACTTCAATAGCTTCTAAAAAACTTATGTTCACAGTTAATCGTATCTTTTATGCATCAAAAGTTTTAAGGATGCTTGGACATCAAATTGGCGTAGTTAAAAAAATTATTGGATTCTTCGGTTATTTTTAATTTTCTAAAAACATGCGATTTTCACCCTTCTTAGAAAATGGGGTAACTTGCAACAAACTTTGTTTTTAATGAAATATCTTATGAACACGTACGAAAATTCATAATTTTTAATATACTTGCGATGTCTTAAAGACCATTACGCATGACAACACCAATTGCAGTAGTTTTTGGGTCTGTAAAAACAAATTTTCACATTTTTCTGAAATTAAGGATGCTGCATACATTTAGGGGTTAAATAATACTACGAAAAATTCTTAAAGCTGAAATCATAAAAATAAATGTTTGGATAAATGAAATTTAAATGTTTACAAACGCGTGATTCAAAACATTCATATTCCAACACTTGGAAACGAGATTTACAAGGTATTTCTTTGATTTGCATTTTGTTGCATTTAACCCCAGACACCTAACTGAATATTAAAAATATTCATTCAAAAAAATTAGGTGATTGTTCGAAAAATATTTTTACATCAACAATGTTGGTATAATATGAGGAAACCTGTAAAAAGTTTGTAGGTAATTTTATCAAGCCGATCCGTCATACTGGGTAAAGTTTTTTTCAGCATCAAAAAATGTTAAAATTTGTACATTTATTGCTCGATTTTTCAAATTTTACATAAAAATAAAAAACTTAAGACATCTAGCTTAAGATGCGAGAAATTATGTCATCATCATTTTGTTATCATTAAAAGATAACTTTATTACAATACATTAAATTAAAAATTGATTCAATGTAGTGTTATATAAATGTTGCATCGAACCCCGCTGTTGCATGATGCCCCGTTTGGCGGTACAATTCACCTAGCAAAAAGGTAGCTATTTGCCGAAGCTGTTTTGCGAGGTTAAACGATCATGGTTGGCAGCATCAGACTTGCGTTCGACAGTGCATAGAAAAAACACGTTCGATTAAAAACGGGAATGCACTGTTTTGTTCGTACGAATGATGTGGTGCCTAGCAGGAAAACAGTTAGCATTAATCTTTTAAAAAGGTGAACAGAAAAAAGATGAAAATCAGTGAATAGGAAACCGGTAGAATGTACCTTTTCGGCCAGTGAATCTAAAATAGGTAAAATTTATAATTTTCCTAGATCAAATGAATAAAAGTACAAATCACCATTTTGCTATTGGTGAATAAAAAAAAAATTAAATTTACCTCGAAAGAGGGGTGGTAAAAAATTACCCCAGTTACTCGATAAATTTTACCTTTTTTTTTTATTCTCCGTGTAGTCGAGCTTGATTTGATAGTTGTTGCAATTTTTTGGATAAATAATCACCCTTAGTCTTTTTTTCAGTCCCCTCAGTCTTGTAATTGTTTGATAAGCCATTGTCGAAAGCGTAAAGAAGCTTAAAAATATGAAAAAAACTGGACTTGAACCTATTTTTTATTAATTTATTAATTTTTATGCTTCAGTGGTAATTTATTTAATGACCAGCGGCTTAGATTGTTTGAAAAAGTTTGTTCTGGGTCGTGTGTCGAAGGCCAGGCGGTGGATGAACAAATGAACTAAGTCACGGATTTTGGCAAAGTTGTGCAGCAGAAATTTTTCTTTAAAGGGTGATACGGTCAAAATTTGGTCAATATCAACTTCGTATTTCTTTCAATTTGGCATTTAAAAAACCTGAACACCCCTCATTTCAAAGGTGTGTGTGTGTAGAATGTTGCTCCTATTTTGATTTTGGAATTCACTTTTCAGTTGTCAAAATGCCGTATCAAAGCCGTCAAAATGCCGTCAAAGCAGCGTATCAAAATTTTGCTCGCACATCGCGAAAATGCGAGCTACTCGCACGCAAAGCTGGCTAAATCGTAAAAAGTTGCCAAATCAACCGTTTCAAATGTAATTAAAGTGTTTGGGGAACGTTTGTCGACAGCCAGGAAGTCTGGATCGGGAGTAAATCGAAAACCGGAAGCCGCTGAGAGAGAGAGTTACCGGTAGTTTCAAGCGATACCCTAACCTCTCTCTCCGAGATGCCGTAAATAAGCTGGGTGTATCGTCTACAACCGTGCATCGAGCCAAAAACCGAGCCGGACTATCGACTTACAAGAAGGTAGTGACTCCAAATCGCGATGATAAACAAAATACGACGGCCAAAGCGCGATCCCGGAGGCTGTACACGACGATGCTGACGAAGTTTGACTGCGTGGTAATGGACGACGAAACCTACGTCAAAGCCGACTACAAGCAGCTTCCGGGACAGGAGTTTCATACGGAAAAAGGAAGGGGAAAGGTAGCAGATATTTTCAAGCACATGAAACTGTCAAAGTTCGCGAAAAAATATCTAGTTTTGCAAGCCATCTGTACCTGTGGCTTGAAAAGCAGCATTTTCATTGCTTCCGGGACTGTCCACCAAGAAATTTACGTGAAAGAGTGTTTGAATAAACGTCTGCTGCCTTTCCTGAAGAAAAATACGGTTGTTCCGTACTGTTTTGGCCGGATTTGGCATCTTGCCATTACGGTTAAAAGGCCATGGAGTGGTACGCCACCAACAACGTGCAGGTGGTTCCCAAGGACAAGAACCCTCCCAACAGGCCAGAGCTCCGCCTAATTGAGAAATACTGGGCTATTGTTAAGCTGAGCCTAAAGAAGAAAAAACTGCTAAGGACGAGCAGCAGGCAGACTAGCTTTCTGCGGCGAAGAAGATAGACAAGGTAGCTGTACAAAATCTGATGGCAGGGGTTAAGCGTAAGACCCGGCAATTCGGATTTGGAAAAGCTAAGCCTAACTGAATATTTTTCCTGAATTTTATACTAATTAAACTTGAAAAAGAAATTTAATCTGATTTTTTAAATAAACGATTTCACCGACTTACACGCGTTTTCCCTTGACCAAATTTTGACCGTATCACCCTTTATAAGTTTGGACAAAAACGAGTGGGTGGATTGGTTCCGGAGTTAAAAGAAAAATCACGTTCGTGTTTAAGAACAAAATTTTAATTTTTCGCTTACACAACTAAAGATTTAGATTTACTCATGTAAACATAATTTTAAAATTCTGTAAAAAAACCATGGAATAGAAAACCAAGCTTTTAATACCTCAGGGTATGAGAAACTCTAAAATGACCCTAAATTGACTCTGTCTTATGCTCATGTAATGTTCATGTTTCGCTTAATTCTATTGAAAATGTGGATTTTGCTGTAAAAATGTAAATTTAATCAATCTTGGATCGATGATGATTTTTAATTTTTAATACGACTGTACAACATTCATCGACGCTACTTTAATAAAAGTTTAAGTTCCATATCTCAATATCTGGATCATCTCAAATCAAACAATGTTCATCGATTCTTTACAAAAATTATTTAAAAAAGCAGACAAAGAATTTAAATGTTTGATTCAAGATTGATTCATGCATAACTTAAAATGATTTCGGATTATTCCAAATTTCCGTATACCAGCGTCTGTAGTTTGGTTTAGTTTTATTTTCTAATATAAAGGACATAGCCCCATTGCGGGTGAACATTATCTTCCAAATTATAAATACAAATTGGTATGTATTTCTAGTGTTGTTTTGCTTTTTTTCTTTTTTTTTAATTTAACAAGCAGCCAATTGTTTTTTTTTCATATTTTTTCTGCTCGTTTCCTCTAAATTGGTTCAGTTTATTCCAACAACAAAGTTGAACGGATCATTTTATTTTTCTGTGTAGGAAATATCACGTTCGATTAGGACTGTTTAGCTTTTTAAAGTTTAGCTCCAATTTGTTAGGGCTGGCCAATTGTTTTGTGTGTTTAAACTTTTTTCTCTTAGATATTGACTTTCTTTTAATAGATTTTAATTCCCGTTTTCGAATTAACGCTGGTAGAATTTACAGTGAGGGGCAAAATAAAGTGTCCAAATTATTTTTTTTCAATTTCTTTTATTTTTCTGGTTAAAATTCAACGAAAACACATCGTAATCATTTTTAAAATATTGTTTATTATGTTCTTTCCAATTTTTGTTAATGTTGCGCTGGAAAAAAAGAAAGTTTTTCTGATAGATAAAAAACAGTTAATATTCCAAAAAAAAAAACAGGGGCAAAATAAAGTGTCCAGATCAGTACAGCTTCAAATAATTCAAACTGAAGGCAAACAAGAACGATTTAATAATGGGTATGGCCTCCTTCAGCCTTCAACACCTCCTGCAAGCGCTTCGGCACACTTTCAACAAGGTTGTGCAAGTGTTGTGGGTCGAGTTCCTCCCACGCATGCTCCAGGGCATCAAAATAAGTACTTTTATTTGTCACACCAGTCTTATCAATCAGAGCATCGAGGATGGCCCACAGATTTTCGATGGGGTTCAGATCAGGACTTTGCGGAGGCCATTCAAGGGGTTTGATGCGGCAGAAATGGAAAAATAACTTCGTCAGATTGGCCGTATGCTACGGATCGTTATCCTGCTGTAAAACAAAGCGCTCTTCGAGGCCCGTCTTGATGAGGGATACTTCGAGGTTTTCCCGCAGGATATTGCAATATGACTCAGCTGTCATGATTCCGTCAATTTTTACCAAATTTGCCTACCCCACCCCAAGAAAAGCACCCCCACACCATCACGTTACTTCCTCCGTTGCTTCGTGCTCGATATCAATCGAAAACGCTTACTGAAGAAGATAGTAAGTTGCTATCGAAATACCGGTATCTGAACTTTTCATTTACCGTGGTTGAATTAAAAGGAATCTTTCGATTGCTTTGATTCAGTGGAAAACATTGTTGTGGACCGACGAATCCAAATTTGAGCTATTCAACCGGAAGAAGCGGGATCATATGTGGCGCAAGTCGGGTGAGGAGCTCCAAGACCGCCATATCCAAGGAACAGTCAAGCACGGAGGAGGTAACGTAATGGTGTGGGGGTGCTTTTCTTGGGGTGGGGTGGGCAATTTGGTGAAAATTGACGGAATCATGACAGCTGAGTTGCAATTGCAATATCCTGCGGGTAAACTTCGAAGTATCCCTCATCAAGACGGGCCTCGAAGAGCGCTTCGTTTTACAGCAGGATAACGATCCGAAGCATACGGCCAATCTGACGAAGTCATTTTTCCGTTCCTGCCGCATCAAACCCCTTGAATGGCCCCACAAAGTCCTGATCTAAGCCCCATCGAAAATCTGTGGGCCATCCTCGATGCTTTGATTGATAGGACTGGTGTGACAAATAAAAATACTTATTTTGATGAACTGGAGCATGCGTGGGAAGAACTTGACCCACAACACTTGCACAACCTTGTTGAAAGTATGCCGAAGTGCTTGCAGGAGGTGTTGAAGGCTGAATGAGGCCATACCCATTATTAAATCGTTCTTGTTTGCCTGAATTATTTGAAGCTGTACTGATCTGGACACTTTATTTTGCCCCTGTTTTTTTGGAATATTAACTGTTTTTTTTTCTATCAGAAAAACTTTCTTATTTTTCCAGCGCAACATTAACAAAAATTGAAAAGAACATAATAAACAATATTTTAAAAATGATTACGATGTATTTTCGTTGAATTTTAACCAGAAAAATAAAAGAAATTGAAAAAAAATAATTTGGACACTTTATTTTGCCCCTCACTGTATTTCCAATAACAGACAGGTTTGTTTTTTCTTAATTTATGGATTACATCAAGTATACCAGCGTTGAAAAATTTAATTAATTATAGTGAAGACCCGTTTCAGAGCTGCAATATGAGTATTTGCTAGGGAGTTTCGTAAATGTCCAATTTACTTTAGACTCGCTTGCTACGCATGGCTTTTCATTTCAACCTTCGTGCGTTGTCTTTGCAAATATTGTTGTAAATATATGCTTTTATTACTACGATTGTTATCAAATATATAATATATGTTAAGCTTTTCTTTAAACTCACATCACGAATCGAAAATGTTAAGGAATTTGATTTGTAGTGGGAATAATAACGATGGTATTCGAAATTTCAAAAGAATAACAAATCGATACTGGATACCTCAAATCGAAAACTTTTCTTATCGACAGGTTTAGATAGTTATTGGTTGGTTTATACACAAATCTAAATATGTAGTACACGAAGTTGCGCTACATCAAATCGGTCGCTTGGTAAAGGCCATCAATATATGTGTTACAATTTATTTGATTCTCTAGTAAGACTATCCTACTGGTCTGAGCTATCGACCTGGAGCAACATAAATCATACATTCGGTTTGGGTTCGTTATGTTTTTGTTTTTATCTTATTGAAGAACGTCGAATCAAGGGAATATTATCGGTAGCTAGACGTAATTCAACAGTTTGTTAACCAGTTGTTTCCTATTATGTGATTTACTGTTCTACAGCTAAACAGTCATCGCTGAAATCTGTTTTTTTTTAAATTTTCTTTTCAAATCAATATTTTTTTTAATCTTTCTTCACTTTTATTCTCTGTTGTAAGATAAAATGCATCAAAAGGCTTCCTTTTAAGAATCTGTTTTAGTAATATAAGATTTGTGCAATTACATTTGTGTTGTTTATTATTAGGCGTGACCGATAGTGATGATTGTTGACTATTTTTTCTTGTTCTAGTTAGGAATTCACTGCTTCGATTTTTGTTGAAACATAACATAAATTTGCTTAGAGTATGGTACAAGCCGAACCATGCATAACCTCACTAATAAACATGGGCGTACCAGCACCCAATCCACCGTCGGTTTTCTCGTTTTCGTTCTGGAAAATAAAGGAAGTTCTAGATCAGAGATCATTCTTCTAAAACTGACATCGTTATCATACCTGATCGTACTCGCAGTCGAAGTAGCGACTCTGACAGTCCAGGCAGCGGCACTGGTCGGACATTTTGCAGGTGATGCCGCACTCCTTGGCCACGGCTTTGTAAAGCTGTTTGCTGGATTTGTACAGGATTTCCGGTCCCGGTTGGACCACTGGCTTCGGGGCGGCCGCAGCTCCAGTCGAAGTGCCCTCGTATGCCTGTGCGTCGTACGAGTGGCACTCGTCCGAGTAGGAATTACTGTCCGGTCCCAGGTTGTCGACCGAGAGGCACGTTTCCTCGATGTGCATGTCCTCCAGTTCTTCGGCTAAACGTGAAGGAATATGAAATGTAAGAATAATTGTTTAAACTCGTTTGATAGAAAAAAAGCTTTAAAAAAAACTCCTGAAATTTCGACACTCTTAGATATGTAATATCTGATATGTGATTTTAATCGCCGTATTTTTACGATTCTTATTTTAAGTGGCATGCTCGGCGGAATGAAAAACTAGAGATAATTTTTTTTTAATTTTTATAGAAATTTGAAAAAAAAGGTTGATAGACACTAGACACGCATCAGTGCGCCAATAGAAGATAGCTTGATAGGTGTTGAAATTTTAGGTTAGAGGGCATATTGATGAAAAGCTTCCATGAATTGTAACGCATTTGCTCTCAGGCCCATGCAATTCTACTCAACCCGCTTGGAGCACATCTCTCAGATTTAAGCTATTTTTTTGTCAGATTTAAGCCTTTTTCTCAGATTTAAGCTTTTTTTCAGATTTGAGCTTGCATTTCCAATGCTCTCAAAGCAAAAAGAAGCTTAAAAACGTGATTCATTAACACCTAGCAAATTGATGTTGGTCACACGATACATAAACAAATTCTATATCATTGCAGCCCCCTGGGGCTTACCGAGGATTCCTTATGGGAGGACAGCACAGTTCTAGCGACGTTGCCTTTTTTCTGATTTTCGCTGCGAACAGGGGAACCAGATACAAAATGCGCAATGCGGGCAAGATGCGCCACCATCAGTATTTTACTAATCAAACATTTTTCAACATTTCTGAAAATGTCAGTTTGTTTTTTTTTACACTTTTATGCGTTCATAAACATTTGCGGACCTTCTAAGTTTTTTATACGTTTGATTTGAACTTTGTGGATATTTTTGACACCTTGACATTGCAACCTTTTTTTTTTGTTCGGATAGTACTTTTTAAGTACAGGCAACAAAATGCTGTAAGGATTTTGAACGTCCGATAGCAAGAAAATTAGATATCAGCAAAAGAAAGTGTCCCATTTCTAAATGAACTAAGCTTAAGGTTCACTACTGAGAAGTGTATTGTACCAAAGATAATATGACTGGAAAAGCACTACTGACTCGAGCTCCCCAGCTAAATGATGCATGACCACTATATTCAAGCGAATCAAGAAAAAAAAAACTTATAAGATTTTCATCTTAACGGATAATTCATTCAAAAAAATTGGGTAACGGACTTATTTTGGACCAGGGGATCAATTTTGGAACACCTAGTGCAATACATTAAGTGTCCGGGCTACAACTATATTTATTTAAAAAAATCATGTTTCGTTGCTTTACGACAGAACTAGACAAGGTAGTAAAAAATAGGTCCTCTGGTCCAAAATAAGTTCGTTACCCTATAATGACAATCAGACTCACAGCGTCACAGCAACATCTCATTTTTAGCTAGTTATCAAACAGCTTGTTAATGCCGGTTCGGTATAGAATCTTATACCGATAATTCCACCTCCAAAGAAGTTCATTATTGGAGTAGAGTTTGATCTGTGTGTCTAGGTCAGTGGTCGGCAACCTTTTGAGTCGGAAGAGCCAAAAACCTCAAATTTTCTAAATTTAAGTTTTGAAAGAGCCACATTAAAGATTTATTGTTTTGGGTTTAATAAAAAAAATTAAAATATACGAATAATAAATGAACATTTAGTTTTAAGAAAATTACTTTAAACCAAATAGAGTTTTTTTTCTAACTCTTAGATTTATCTTTTAAATCTGTTTCTGATTACCATTAAGTACATAGATTTTCTTCTTCAACCCTTCTAACATGGTTTGATTGTATATCAATTTGAATAAGTTAGCAAATATCGAGTCCAGAAAATTTTAAGTGCATATAAAGCTTAAAGAAATAATTTGCATAATTATCTGATCATATTTACCAAAGCAGAATTTTTATAATTTCTTCGGCAAAAAAAAAAGCTTTTAAAATAGCAAAGTAAAGAGAAATATTTTTTTGTAATTACTAAGCTTTTAAGACATTCCCCAGATTGAGCTTATCTTTTCCAAAATCTAGAAGTATGAGGTAAAATTCAACTAAAATTTATGTAGTCGAAAATTTTAATCTTCATAAATTATGCTCCTGACAACTGGTGGAATTTTAAAAATTCCTGACTAAGCCTAGATGATTTGAGAAAAATGTGGACATTTTAAATATTTCCAAAGGCTCAAAGGTTTACATTTTCTTTTCAATACATACAATTTAATTAAAAAAACAACTGTGATGGAGAACCGACCAGGTTCTTTTTGCCGAAAGTATCAGAACTTGTGGTTGTTAGCGAATAGATCCTACCATAGGATCTATGGTTGCATACGGTAGATCCTACCGTCCACGTGATTTGTAAATTTGGGATTTCCGTGATGAAATTTGGTTTTTCCGAATCCAGAGGCTTCACTGATTACACTCGCGTTATTTAGATAGCAAAACGATTTATTCAGTAAATTGAATAATATTTTAACTTCATTTATTAATGCTAACTTATCTAATTTAGTGTATAGCGAAATTCAATGCCGATGCCGAACGATGGTTGGCCGAACGCGGACGAGGAGCAACTGCTTCGGGTGATCGCGCCAAAATCGTCGGGTGCTCTCGGCTACTACTGCTGCAGCTAGTGTCCCATCATCGGGTTCGCTCTTCGGGTCCGTTGAGTAGTAGCTCACCTTAGTGAGCTGGTGTAGTGCGGTGTAGTAGCTGACAGCTTCGATGAACGGGTCGAGGGGCTTTTGTATAAACATTCCCGACCCCCCTGAAATGACTACATTTCAGAAACCTTCTGCTCGTCTGCTGGATTCGTGGTGATGGGAAGAAGGCAAATCTTGTTGATGGCCCTCTTGGTGTAGCCTTTAGCGGTCTTGAGTGTAACCACTCTCGTCACACCGTCGTCGCCAGGGTGGAGTTGATGGATACGGGCCATTTTCCAGTTCATCGAGGGTTGGTTTTCGTCGATCATGATGACGAGTCTGCCGGGCTGGATGTCAATAGGAGGCTGCCAATTTTTGACACGAGCTTGAAGCTGTGTCAGGTATTCGGTGCTCCACCGTCGCCAGAAACGGTCGAGTTGCTGCTGCTTGAGTTGAAGCTGGTTCAGCCGATTTTCAGGAACGCTGCTCAATTCTTCGTCGGGGAGTGCTTGCATCGAGGATCCGATGAGGAAGTGGCCAGGGGTGAGCGGTTCTAGGTCGGTGGGATCATCGGTGAGCTGGGTCAGCGGGCGCGAATTGAGGCAGGCTTCAACTTGGGCGAGGAGAGTGATGTAATCTTCTTGGGAAGCGGAGGAGGTACCTAACACACGGAGGAGGTGTTTCTTAGCGGATCGGACAGCGGCTTCCCAGAGTCCGCCAAAGTGGGGAGAGCCCGGTGGGATGAAGTGCCAATTAATACCATTTTCGCTGCATCCATTTTGGATTTCGTCGTGATGAGTTCGGGTTTGCAGCTTCTTTATAAGTTCCCTCATCACATTTCGTGCACCGACGAAATTCGTCCCATTGTCGGAGTAGATGTTGCAACACTTACCCCTCCTCGCAATGAAACGACGAAGTGCTTGTATGAATCTCGGGGTGGATAGGTCGGAAACTAGTTCCAAATGGACTGCTTTTGTGGCGAAACAAACAAAGACGGCCACGTACGCCTTTATGGGACCCTTGCGAAAACCTTGCCGAATATAAACTGGCCCAAAATAATCGACGCCGGTGTTGGTGAATGGTTTTGAAATGGTAATTCTTGTTTTCGGTAATTGGGACATAAATTGCTGCTGTAAGTTGGGTTTTGCTCGGAAACAAATCAAACATTTGTGGATGACCTTTCGACACAAATTTCTTCCTCCTAGCGGCCAAAATTTCAGTCGGATCGTGCTCAACAGCAGCTGACAACCAGCATGTAGTAGACGGCGATGATAACAATCAGCTAATAGCTCTGCAAACGGGTGCTTTCCTGGGATGACCATCGGGTGTTTCGCATCTTCGGGCTGCTCGGAATTTTGCAGTCGGCCACCAACACGAATAATTTCATCCTCGTCGAGTCTCGGAACATACCAACGAAGTTTGGATGATCGATGTACAGGATTACCTTTTTGTAAAGCGGCATATTCTTTGGGGAAATAATCTTTTTGTACCATACGAACCAGTTGGTGTTCTGCATCGTGGAGTTCTTGAGTGAGAAGAGGTGTCGAATTGATTTTCTCCTTATCTGGGGTTCGTAGATACTTCAAAAAGCGTCGTAAATAAGCGGTAGTTCGAACCAACTTAGTGTAATTGTTGAACTGGGAAAAATACCAATCACTAAATTCGTTTTTTGAGTTGGGGGAAATAATGTTGGGATTTGAGATGCGCTTGCGCTCTAAATCAATATTTTCAGCTTCGGGGTGTGAATCTGACTGCTTTGGCCAAAATGCTTTCTCCTGGGCTAGCCACGGTGGTCCATTCCACCATGCTTCGTCATGTATCACCAATTCCGGATCCAAACCTCTCGAAAGCTGATCTGCCGGGTTGAGTACTCCAGGCACGTGGTTCCAATGAGAGTTCTGGGTAGCATTTTGGATGAAAGAAACTCGGTTTGCTACAAACGTTGACCAGGTGCTTGGTGGCTGGGCTAACCACTGCAAAACCGTCCTAGAATCCGTCCAAAAATAGGATATGTATGGGATATTCATGGCTTCCGTTATCCTTTGAAGTAGTTCTGCCGAAATAAAGGCGCCACACAATTCCAACCTGGGGATGGTAACCCTTTTCAATGGGGAAACGCGAGATCTCGATGTGATCAGCGACACGGTCACCTGTCCATTATCATCTTGAGAGCGCAGGTACACGCAAGCGCCGTATGCTGCTTCGGAAGCGTCGGAAAAGAAGTGAAGCTCCGAAGAAACAGGATGATAAATTCCAACAAAACGGGGTATGCGCAATGCTTGAAGTTTGGGTAATAAAGAATAAAATTGGGTCCATCTTCTAACAAGTTCTTCGGGTAAATTGTCGTCCCAACCAAGGGCTTCGTTGTTTGTATTTTTCAGCAGCCAAATTTCCTGCATGAATAGTTTAGCTCTTGTGACAACGGGTCCAAGCATTCCAAGAGGATCGAAAATTTTTGCAATTCGAGATAGAATAACTCTTTTGGTAAGAGTTTCCGATGAGTCTGGTGAAAACTCCAAATTGAACCGAAAAGTATCCGTTTTTGGCTCCCAAACCAATCCTAGGGTTTTGACTGTTTTCTCAGCTTCAAAATCAATCCCGTCACCAAACGGAATGGCCAAATTGTCCTCGTTAATACCTTCCAGGGCCGCTGGAATATTGGACACCCATTTCCGCAGACGGAATCCGCCACTTTGAGTGAGATCGTCGAGCTGTTTCCGAAGCACCTTTGCTTCATCTACATCAATAGCTCCCGTGATGACGTCGTCCATGTAGACGTCTTTTTCTAGCCTTTTTGCTGCCAAAGGGTAATTTTCCGCCTCATCTAAACTCAACTGTTTAAGCACACGTGTCGCAAGAAAAGGAGCTGGCTTTGTGCCGTAGGTAACGATCAAAAGTTCGAATGTGTCGATGGGGTCCGTTGGGGAAAAACGCCACAAAATGCGCTGCAGTGGTAAGTCGGCAGCATCAATCCAAACCTGCCGAAACATCTTTTCGACATCAGCGATCAGAATTATGGGAAAAAACCTGCTCCGAATAATCAACGTCCGCAAATCATCTTGGATAACTGGCCCATTTAAAAGTGCGTCGTTGAGGGAAATTCCATTTGTTGATTTTGCCGAGGCATCGAACACAACCCGCACACGTGTTGTGGTGCTGGAAGTTTTGATTACCGGATGGTGGGGAAGATAGAAGTGGGGAATGTTATCGTTGGGTTCCATAACCTTTCTCATATGACCATGACTTAGATACTCAGACATGAAGTCATTGTATTCGCTCCTCAGCGATTCATTCTGATCTAGACGACGTTCCAACTGTAGCAACCTTCGTAAAGCTGCAGATTTCGATTCTCCGAGACGTGCCACAGCTTCGGGGGATTTCGGCAAACCAACTATGTACCGACCATCGTCTGCTCTTTTTACCGTCTCAATAAAAATTTCCTCACATCGGGTTTCTTCCACGGAATATTTAGACGAAGACCGACCTTCTTCGATTTCCCAAAATTTGCTCATTAATCTTTCCAAGGATTGTGAAATTGATGAATGCAGGCATAAGATAGGAACCTCTCCACTGCTTACACCACATCGACCAGTAACCAGCCATCCGAAAACTGAGTGAACCAACATTGGAAGTCCTTCACCCAATTGAATCCGTTGCTTCGTTGGGAAAAAGCAGAAAAAATACTTGCCACCAAGAAGAAGATCGATAGGATTAGATTTGAAAAAGTCCGGATCAGCCAATTTGATTTCTTCTGGTAAGCGCCAAGTAGAAATAGAAATGTTCGACGTGGGAAGATCCTCCGTTACCTTGGGCAGCACGTAAAACTCCATCGGTTGCGAGTAATCAGATTGAAGTGATTGGATCGTAGCTCGCACCCTCTCCCTTGTATTTGTAGGAACCTGTCCTACTCCGCTGATTTGCACCTGCACCCTTCCACGTTGGATTCGTAACCTCTGGGATAGTGACGTGGAAATGATGTTACATTCTGATCCAGAGTCCAACAGCGCTCTCGCAGGAACCTTGCGACCGGAATCGTCCTGCACCCATACAATCGCTGTAGCCAAGAGAATTTTTTGAGCTGTTCTGACCACATGGGAAGCTACCCTCTGCGCTTCATTTCCTCCGCTAGTAGATGCACCATCGTTAACTGCTTGACCAATCCTAGGACCACCAGATTTCACCCGTTGTGAATTTTGGCCCTCTTCCGCTTTGAAGCAAACTAATGTATGGTGGCGCCCCTTGCACCGCCGACAGGAAAATTTAGATGTACACTCTTGAGCCCTGTGTCCCCTACGAAAACAGTTCCGGCAAAGCGATTGAAGACGCAAACGCTTTTCCCTTTCCTCCACTGGCAACCTTCCAAAAACGGGACACGTGTGTAAAGGGTGAGACTCTGAACAGCAGATACATTTCCAGGATTCCGATGATAATTGAACCGCACCGTGACTAGCGACCTTGATATGATTGGGTTTCCGATTTAATGATTGGGTTTGCTCAGTAGGTTTTGTGGGTAGAGAATTAAGAATATGGATTCGACGACGCAAGAACTCAACAAAATCTTTTAGGCTTTCCTCTTCCATTGTGGACGAATGTTCCTCCCAACTCCGACGTGTTTTATCATCCAACCGAGAACTCAAAACGTGAATCAGGAGAAGATCCTTGTAGTCCGATGCTTGAATGACTTGATCCAAAACCTTCGTCGCCTTATCGAAACCCTCAACCAGCTTGTAGAGATCTGTGGCCGATTCTTTCCTCAAGACAGGAAGGTCAAAGATGTTCTGAACCTGCCGTTTTTTCAAAACCTTGTTGTTAGAATACCGAGCTACAAGCAATTCCCATGCGATCATATAATTCGATTGTGTCAGAGCTAACGATGAAATTACCGATAATGCTTCTCCTTCTAATTGGCTTCGCAAGTAATGAATTTTTTCAATCATTGGCAAGTCAGGCGAATGATGAATTAGCGACAAGAATAAGTCCCGAAAGGCCAACCAATCTTCCACATTTCCCGAAAATTTAGGCAGACTTATTAGTGGCAACTTAACATGTGGATGCGAGGAGGTAATAATGGTGGACTCATGGGTCGGTAGGGCAGCACTAATTTCAGAGCACATCCGAATTCTCGAAGTTAGGAATGCCTTCAACTCGAAGAATTTATTTTGAAAATCAAGGCGATCTTTTACATACCGATTTTCCTCTCCTCCAGCCTCACCATCCGCATCCTCCACTTCTGTAAACGATTCTTCGACCCTTTCCCACAGTGGGTCGAGTTTTTCCAGTCGCACCGCCAGCTCACCGGAATCCCTATCCTCGTTGTACCTTTCCATGAAGTTGTAGATGCCCGAAAATGTTGCCAGCAGGCCTCGAAGTAACGACGTCTTGGATCGAGTTTTCGACATCTCGATGCGGCTTCCGTTGATGACTCACCCTGACGAAGAAGAACGAAAAAACAAAAGAAGCACCCTTGAGGGGATAGAAATTGATTGGAGAGGTACGCACCTGCTCCCAATCAAAATTGGGCCTTGTATTTTTTACGAATGCTTCTTTGCACGCAGCTTCAAACGTTGTAGCGATGAACAGAGCCGTAGCCGAAAACCAACCTCGCTGTTGCTTGTCCACCAAAGGTCCAAGTTTCGGATTTCCGAAAAGCGTTTTATGGGAAAGATCCTTCTCGAATCGATACGATGATGTAAATTTATTAGAAGTTACCGCCCGTAACTTTCACCAATGATGTCACGCACCAACTTGAATGAGAAAATGGTCCAAGCGTAACACCGTACACAATTGATGAAGGAAGTTTGGAGTGGTACTCACCTGCTCCCGATTAATTCGGGCCTTTGGTTTATTAAATATATCGGGAAGCAGGATACCGTTTCTCCAACCGTTGAGCTGATCCAAGCCAACAGCCAGAATGGAATTCCTCCGGGGAATGAAAATAACGTCTCAACCAGACCAAATTATTTTCCGCTGCGCTCCGATACGGGGAAGATATTCAGGTCTCGATGTCCTCGGAATCGATCGGCACCAGGATATAGAATCGAAAAAAACAAAAAGCGAAACACCGGACAAACGGGTGTGGTATTTTGGAGTGCTACTCACGTATTTTCTTAATATTCAATGCCTTGTATATTAAGAAATCCAGAATTTGGTAATAGGATAGCTTAGCTCCCAGAGCTCAGCTTCAGCGTTGTTCAGGAATGTTCCGAAAGGATGATAGATACTTGGAAATGGTTCCACGTGGGTTGCACAAAATCCTTTTGTTCAATGGCGTCCGATGGTTTCCCCTTTGTTACCGATTTCCCTATTGTGCGACCACGCGGCAATGGCGGAAAGAAAATCCTGTTTTCTTCCAAAACCGTTCGATTTCCGGTTCCGATACCTCCAACATCCGGTTCGAAGGACCAATAATGATGGAGAACCGACCAGGTTCTTTTTGCCGAAAGTATCAGAACTTGTGGTTGTTAGCGAATAGATCCTACCATAGGATCTATGGTTGCATACGGTAGATCCTACCGTCCACGTGATTTGTAAATTTGGGATTTCCGTGATGAAATTTGGTTTTTCCGAATCCAGAGGCTTCACTGATTACACTCGCGTTATTTAGATAGCAAAACGATTTATTCAGTAAATTGAATAATATTTTAACTTCATTTATTAATGCTAACTTATCTAATTTAGTGTATAGCGAAATTCAATGCCGATGCCGAACGATGGTTGGCCGAACGCGGACGAGGAGCAACTGCTTCGGGTGATCGCGCCAAAATCGTCGGGTGCTCTCGGCTACTACTGCTGCAGCTAGTGTCCCATCATCGGGTTCGCTCTTCGGGTCCGTTGAGTAGTAGCTCACCTTAGTGAGCTGGTGTAGTGCGGTGTAGTAGCTGACAGCTTCGATGAACGGGTCGAGGGGCTTTTGTATAAACAAACTGCTTTGGGTGATTACGTCAATTTTTTTTTAAATTTTTTTTAATTGATAACGAATACATGTGATTCAATTTTCAAATAGATTTTTACAATTGAAATTTTCATTCACTCTGAATGCTGATTCAAGTTTGAAAAGCTGTCAAACTTTAATTTGTAATTCTCAATTCTAAGTTTTGGACTTTTGTTTTTCGATGTCATGTGTCTATTCACTATTTTTAACTCGTTATTTATTAAGTAGGCTTTCTAGATTTTTTTGTACGTTTCTAGACCGGGCATTGAGTTTCTAAATTAAAAACTCAAAACTGGTTTATATCCGGGCAAATCCAGCCAAAATCTACGTATTTTCCAAAAAAAGGCAAAAAAAGGCTCCATGAGGGTCCATGAAAAGCAAGCGAGGTTTTTTACTGTACACTCAATTTCAATTCTCAATCAAATTTTGATGATTGAGTAAGGTAATTCAAGAGTAACCAACTTGACTTAAAACTGATGCCAAAACATCGAAAACAAATCCCAGGCTCAGAATTCTGCTACAGTTTTTCGAAATTTTCCCACTTGTTGATTCCAACTCAGTTCTTTATATTCAATTTTTAATGAGATGAAATTCATTCAGGAAATTCTGGTTCCATACTGTCAAAATAATTGTTTTTATGTTTCCATATTTTGTATTCTAGTTTAGCTTTTTTTGATATTCGAATAATATTTTTTAAAAGGTATTTAGCTAATGTTTTGAAATCCTGATCCAAGTATTGTTTTGCATTTCATACAAAATTTGATCGATGAATTTCAAAAGGCAAATGCATTTTCAAAATTTAAATGATAATTTCAGGGTTTGAAAAAAAAAAAATAGAAACCACCCTGAGTATTTGTTTTGTTTTTAGATTCGAAATTCTTGAACTTAATTCTTATGCAAAATTCAGGTATAGCCAAGCTTCAAAATGGCGATCCAGAAATGAAAATTCGGATCCAGATCTTCATTCTAAACTCATATGTTTATTCAGATTCACAAGTCGGATAAAAAAAATTAAGCAATGATTGAACCCCAAAACATCAAAATTTTAATGATAGATTCATGGTTGAGGGCTCTTAAAAAATATTTCACATCTTTGTTCATCATTATTTAATTCTGATTTGGAATTCAGATTTAAAAAACGTATTGAAATTCGGAAATAGATTCAAAATTCAGTTTTTGAATGCGGGTTCAGAATTCAGATTTAGGATTGATATCAAAAATTTAAGTTCCGATTCAGATTGTAAGTAGGTTTTACAATCAACATAAAGATATCAAGTAACTATTCCATCAAAGGATTTAAACTTCAAGAGATCGCAAACTTATAATGTTGAAAGGAAACGTAATTTCGAAACTTCAGCTGAAGATCACAAATACTTTGCTTAAGCAAAATTTGATTACATTTGGAAGTTTGATTTATGAAAACATAAACTGATTTCTATTCATGAAAAACCATCCACAGAATTTGTGTTTTGGAATTGATTTTAAATAAAGAATGTTTCTTGTTAAAAATTAATGGGGAAATTTGTATTGAATTTTATGTTTTCTCGGTGTTTTGTTTATTTTGTTTTTAAATCTCAGCTTTCAGATATTCAAATTTGTGGTTTTCTTTAATTGATATTTTTCGGTGATTTACGACGATAAATATAACTGCTGTTTTTTACGTTTCGGCTTACTGAATATCACGATATCGTACGACGGCCGTAAAGGAAACACGCGGCAAAACAAGTTTTTTTTCCTGAGGATGGCTGAAATTCAGTAAGCCGAAACGAAAAAACAGAAGTTATATTTATCGTCGTAAATCACCAAAAATATCAATTAAACAAAACCACAAGAAAGTGGGGTGATCAAATCCAAAAAAAAAGATTTTCAAATTTTGAACTAAAATTTCGAATTTGGATTTGCAAGAATCAGACTTGAAAAGCAAAATTTTTAAATTCTACTTTCACTTCTGATTTTTTTTTAATATTTTTACCATCGATGGTTGAATCGAAATGGATGATTAATTCTAATAAGATTTTGGAAATTTCATCTGATCAATTTTCATAGAGAGCAAAAAAGTGATTACGAGTTCTTAAAATATAGAATTATATGAGGGCTACGTTGTTTGATAACAAAACAAAGGCTGCCTAAGAACTAAAATATACAAACATTTTGAAAATAAATAATCTGATGGTAATTTAAATTTTGTTGTTTCTTTGCATTTACGGTTAATGGTAAACTAATTCCTGATCTCAAAACAGTAAAAAGCAATAAAATTGTAAAATTAGGCTTCTAAAAATGCTATTTTGCCATTTGGTCCTTTCTGCTTGTTCCTACAGCAGATGCAATTTCAAAATTCTTTTCTGGACCTATGAAACTCTGTTAGCTAGGTCACAAGACTCAATAATCGCTTCAGCACGATTTTATAAATATTTTATTCAAAAATATATAGGTATAACATTAACGCAGTTAACTAAAGACATTACATTACATTACATTAAAAGAGCCGCATGCGACTCACGATCCGCAGGTTGCCGACCTATGGTCTAGGTATACTGCACGGAAAATAATAAAAAGGTAAAATTTACCGAGTAGCGAGGTACTTTTTTTCCACCCCTCTTTCGAGGTAAATTTTACCATTTTTTCATTCACCTAGCAAAAAAGTGAATTGTATCGTTTTTCTTTTCACCTAGAAAAAAAGGTAAATTTTACCTTTTTGGGATTAACTGAGCAAAAAGGTACATTCTACCGGTTTCCCATTCATTATCTAAAAGGGTTCTGCTTATTCGCTAAATTAAATGAAACAAAGACACAAATGCATTCAAGATTTTATTTTTATTTTTCATTACCTATGTCATTAATGTTTTGGGAATCTATGTTTTAATAATGTTCTTCTCCGTTTTTTTCCTCGAATGTTCCGTTTTGTCGGAGGAAAACACTATTGCATCCTCTTGGCTATCAACGCTGCCTTTTCCGTGTCTACCATGACCGCTGAGTCCTCCTACAATTAGCACATTTCGTCCCTTCTCCGTTCGACTCATCCGGCCAACTGGGGGATTATATTGGCTGTTCCGGAATGATGAAGAAAACACTTCGTAGCTCAGTAGGCCAATCTGTAATATAGTTTTATTAGTTTTATGATGAGAACCCGCACAACAAAATGAAATCTAATGCTAAATTTACCTTTCTGTTCCTATTTTCACGTATTGCGCACGAAACAAAACTTATTGCTGAGTGAAAAAACAACTTAACCTCAATAAACGGGTTCGGAAAACAGTTACCTTTGTTTCGAGGCAAGGCCGGATTAACGGGGGGGCAAAAGGGGCAATTGCCCCGGGCCCCCCGACACAGGGGGGCCCCCGAGGGAAAAAAAAGTTTTAACATTAATTTAATCATACTAGGGTAAGTGTTCCTAATGTGGCATGTGTACCTAATGTTAACATACTGTTCGATTTTGCCTGTTTTTGACGTTATTTTTCACTTATCACAATTATCAAAAAAATGATAATGTAAAGGATCATGTGAACTTTCATTTAACAAGCAAATTAGTTTTCTAATTCACAAGATTTTTCGTAAAATCCGGATTGTTTCCAAGTATGTCCAAATTGAATGGAATTGTTAGCAAATTTCTTAAAAAACACCTGTTTAGAAATAGAAGATTAAAGCTGAATTTGTCAACCGATTTTTTTGAAATTTTTTGTGGGATTGTTTTTTATCATGATTTAAGTAATAAGTATGTTGGAACGATGTTTTGTTCGTGTAAAAACTAATAAAAGCATATGTCCACAATTAGGAACACTATTTTCAATGTGTTCCTAATTATGAACATAGTCAAAGTTTTCCAAACTATATCAAAGTCATAGAATGTATTTAAAATAAATTTGATTGAAAGAATTGTGTTTTATCATAATTTTCAACCATCTGTTAAAATAAACTGTTTTGAGCTAATAAAACATGATTTTTTTTACTTCAGTATATCTCAAAGCTTAAAATGTTGAAAAAATATTTTCGGCAGGTTGTAAGGAACGCACCTTTCGCGACAGAGAAGGAAACCATCAAGTTACAGAGAGCTTCTTAACGAGAACAGAATCGAAAGGAAAAATTAAAAAAAATCTCAATGAAATACGTTGTATACCGTCTTTTGGGGCATCATGCAACACTTTTCAACTTCAGTTGCTTCTTAAACCCTAATGTCCACTGATAATCCTACCGTTTGTACATCAAAAGTTTTAATTTAATGGGACATCAGATTAACGTAGTCAGAAAAATAATTGGTTTCACCAGTTATTTTTAAATTTACATAACATACGATTTTCACCCTACTAAGAAAAAGGGATATCTAAGTTGCAAAAACCTTTGTCCTTAGTGAAAAATCTAACAAAAAATTTTGAAAAGTTTTTGACATATTTGTGATGTCGTTACGCATAAAGCACGATCTGCAGTTATTTAATATTTTGTTAGAATTAAAGTTTATATTTTTTTCTTTTAAAAGAAAGCATAAGGGTGCTGTATACATTTAGGGATAAATAATACTACAAAAATTTTACATCATATTCTAGCATATGGCAAACAGGATTTGAACTGTGAATCATTGATTTGCATGTCGATGCATTTTAGCCCAGACTGGTAACGAAATTTTAAAAATATTTATTTTAAAAAATTAAATGATTGTTCAAAAAATATTCATACACCAACAGTGTTGATGTAGGATAATAAGTTCCATATAAAGTTTGTAGGTAATATCACTAAGTCAACCCGTCCCATTGTGTAAAGTTTTTTACGGCATCAAAAATGTTAATATTTCGATGTTTCGAATTTTCTATGAGATTCAAAAACTTCATAAAACTCTCTCACGATGTGAGAAACTATGGCATCATCGTTTTTTTTATTATTAAATGATAATTTTAATCAATTATATTAAAATGAAAGTTAAATAAGTGTTGTTGTACCCAAATGTTGCATCTAACAATGCTGTTGCATGATGCTCTATTTAACTGAACTTATTTGTATCCATCACAATGAATTTTCTACTTTTTGAAATATAATAAATGTATCCATTGGAAAAGGTAAAGTTCGAATATAAATGAGCTCAATATTCACTATTTTCCTCAAAACTAGCGTAAAGGAATATTGTGTAGGATTTAAATAGTTCTTATTTCTCTATTCATATTCCAAAAACGTTGTTATATTCATAAAAATGTGAGTTTGAAGATTTTTCTATTTAAAGTATTAAATTAACATACCCATATGCAAAATCAGGAACAAAAAGTGTAATATTTGGGTACGCGGATACATTTTTCCTCATATGTTAACATTAGGAACACCGATATGTTAACATTAGGAACAATTAGTGCCATATTAGGAACATCGACACACTTTATAAAACATGATATTTTTCGTAAATTAAGGCTTGAAATGATTATTTCAAACCAAAACAGAGTTCAGAAAAAAATTTGGAATTTAGTTACCAAAAAATTGTATATCTAAGTATTAAAGATTCGGCGCAATAATATCGAATCTAAAAACCTCTGACAAAATATAGCGAAATTAGGCTCATTTACCCTACTTCAAATCTATGAAAAGAAATCAAAACTTGAAAATCGGAATGAAAACTTGAAATATGAAAACTAAAGGCCCCAGTGAAATAATATCTAGATTAATTTTTGTCTTAAAAAAGTTAAGGGGCTCCCTAGAGTAAGCAGTGAAAGAGCTCTCCCACATTTTGCGAGCTGAGAATATCAAAATCTTCTGGACAAAACCGACTTTGAAAAAAAATTAAGAAGAGCATGAGGCAAAACACCTCAACTTTTCATTTTTTATCGAAACATATCAGTTACGATATTCTGTACAGAACAGGTAAAATAAAGAAAAAGCATCTCCTGATTTTTATAACATTCAAACGTCTTGCACAACAATAATGTCTGTTGTTACGTTAAGTTTCCAAGTTATGATTATTGCACTTAAATAGCAGCTTATTTCGCTTTATGATAAACATTTCAGGATTTTACCCGGCCAGTATCCGGGTTAATATCGCGTATGATAATAGCTTTTCACCTTTCAATCATTATTATTGAAATTTTGATTGGTGATTAATTCTAAACCCTTTTCCTTCCCAATTTTTGAAAGTAAAATCTTAAAAAATCTGTAGTTGCTTAAATTAGACCAATCGACAGTACAGGTTTTATTTATTTAATTTCTATCCCAATTACTGGCTTAGACTTGAAATTTGTATTGGAACATTTTCAATTGATTTTACCAAAATTTTATCATCTACTGAAGTGAAAATCCTGAATTCAGCGTATCATTTTCCAAATGATTATTATCAAATTATCATAAAAACGATCTGATAGTCGAGTTGCTAGTATCATTGAGCGATTTTCTTAATATGAAATTTCTATGATCTTGCTGTTTCTTCAGTAACTGAAGTTCAGAATTTTGAAAAATTCAGGATCTTTGTTTAAGGCTAAACTCATTTGGATTCCTTTCTGATTTTTTCAATGAAAACTGATTCTGTGTTTTAAACATTTAATCTTTATTCTCAATTTTTTTTCAACCGATCATTTTTGTACTTATACGCCTTTGGCTTTGGGGGCATCGAATGAAACTTTCGACACATTTAAAAAATTTTATCTGATGAGAATCATATTCAAAAACATCCCATAAAAAGATTTTTTTTTGTGTTTCAAAGGCATAGAATTGAAATTCATATTTGGTGTAATTTCTGCTTTTGCTCTGATTACGAAACTTTTTTTTTTATAATTTCGTAACTTTATAATTTTGTAACTATGTATTTTTTTATTTAATTAATGTTTTGTTTCTCAAAACTTGATTTGAAATTATGATTTAGATTTGAGACACTGAATTTTTGTTCTGAATATAGCGTGATTTAAAGTTTTGAATTCATAAACTCTCTGTATCTCTTTGGAATGTGAATTTAATTGTTTTGTTTATTATTTTTTAAAATTTTGTTTTCTTTGTTTCAAATCTTCATGATACTTCCTAATTGTCACTAAGTAAATATTTCTCGAATAAGCACAAACCAAATGATCAATGATGATATGAAAATCATTTAAAATATCTATCCGGTCTTTTTTTAATTTGAGAATTTTAGTTGGTGATAAGGGTTTTAAAAAAAAATGAAAATTAAATTTTGCATTTTGCAGCTCAAATCAGAGTTTTCATTTCTAAAAAATTTCTAAACTCTTCCGCAATGTTTGCACGTGATTAATTAACTATTTTCTACGCAGACAACATGGCTATTTGGAGATAGTATACTGAACTCATCTACAGTTTTGTACGCGTTTAAATGCTTTTGTATTATCTGGGATAGCATTTGAAAATAAAATCGAATTATAGGGGCCCTCCAAAAAAAATTGCCCCGGGCCCCCCGATGGCTTCATCCGGCCCGAGGTGAAATGTACCGTTTTGTTCAGCGCAATCCAGGTCAACTTCACCTTGCTACGAGGTAAGCTTTACCTCGAGGAGGTAGAAAGTACCTTTTTTGGATTTACCTTATTTTCTAGGTGAATTTTACCTTTTTTGTCTGCTCGATTCAGGTAAACTTTGCCTCGTTGTGAGGTGAGTTTCACCTCGGTGAGGTAAAAGTTACCTTTTCGGATTTCACAAGCATTCACCTTTTTTATCTCGGTAAATTTTACCTTTTTATTATTTTCCGTGTGGGTATACGGTATCATCGGCATCGAGAATAATTCTAGACAGGGTGAAGCCAACATTTGTTCCTTGGTTCGACTTCTTTTCCCAACCAATCACCGCAGCCAAAAGTTCCCCGTATCGGAGGTCCAAGGCAGTTAGTGTAAATAAGGTGCCCAGTAGATTGATGCAAAAATTTGCCTTTTGCTCCCCTATTTTTTATGCTTTTTGGGTCACCTAATTTAAGATGAATAAAGTTATAACCATTTCAAATTAAAAAATCTGAATCCAAAGAAAAGTAATTAGAATGGCAGGCTTTGTTTGATAGAAATGATTTCATGGAAGGTTATGTAAATCAACAAACTCATTGGCTACGCAAAGCAGTTTTTTGCATTTTTTTATTATCATTCTACGGTCAAACACGTTTTAAATTAGCAGTCGCTACGAATCCGGTTGGAACAAGACAAGCGGGGTGCAACGAGCGAGGTGGTAAGACCAAGTGGAGCGTGATCTGGCGAACGTGGGGTGACCCAGAAATTGGAGAACGGTTGCCATGGTCCCAGTGAATTTTAGGAATTATGTTCGTCAAGTTATGTCGTGAGATGGAATACTACGAAAATAAATAAATAAGTAACGGCTATCTAAGGACTTTGAAGTTATACATAGCCTCGATAGTCGACTATATTTTTTCTGAGATGCTTGGAGCCTTCTTAACATCATAAATCTTGCTCTTACACTTTAGCGATAGACCCGAGACACTTTGAAGTTTCCGACCGACTAGATACAGAGTATATTGGTAAGTTTTCCACAGAAAGTACACCTAAATAGTAGTAAATAACGCGAACGTAATATGGTTGCTTCTATCATTGAACGTCCAAATTATTCTTGAGCGTTTTGATACGAAATCGAACGTAGACAAATGAAGCCGCATCGAAGTACGATGTATTTCAGTGCACGGATTTGGTCTAGAGTGCACAGTGTCTAGCCTTCTCCAACATTTTTCAATCTGTTAAATGGATAGATTTGTGCCTACTGTCGTCGCAACTGCTGGAGGACATATTGTTAAATGTTAAATGGACTGTCACGTTGCATCTATCGTTTTGAGGCTCAATCCACTATTTGAGAAAGATGCATTATTTTGATTATAAGGTGTTTCTGGACACGGCCGTAGTGATATAAACGACGTATTGGAAATTGTCAAAAATTTATATCAGAGGCATTGCAGCGTCGCGTTCCACGAACAAACTGTAAAGTAAAAGTCAGCAAAGTTATACATCGTACGCCCGCTTCATTGGTAACTGTCGTGGAAAGAATACCCAAAAGGCTGTAGTGAAGGAGCATGTGCGAATACTGCAAGAAGGCAGTCACACTACAGTAATATTCGAGAGCCCGATTGTCAACATGATTATTGTACCTACTTTTTAGAAAATTCTTCAATTAGATTGATAGATAGCAACTTACCCAGCTCTTCCATGTGCTCCTGGGCGGCCATACTGAAAAGCGGATCGCACGATCCGGTACACCCGAGCAGATTTTCCTGCGACGGTGAAGTGGCCGAGCTGCACGAATACAGCGACGAATCGATGGAGTCCTGCTTTCTCGTTGTGCCGGGCGTTGATTGTTGCTGCTGTTGATGCGATTGTTGTTGTTGTTGTTCGGAACCAGCCGAATTCGATTGCTGATCGGCCGGCATTGTTGAAGCGTTGTTTCCTCCTAGCATCTCGAAACTGGTCGGGATCACCAGGTTCAGCGTCGATGTTTTGTTGTTTTCTTTGTCTAGTGCTGCCAAGCGGTTCTGGGGGAGTGGTTTGGGGAGGATATTTTGATAACATTGTTCGGGTTAATCGAGGACTTTTTGGAACTTACCTCCTCTAATACATGTTCGTATGATGGCGGTGGGCTCAAAGGAATCGTATTTGTTTCTGTGTGTGTAAGGGTTGGATTTACATAGCCTGAAAGATAGTGCGGTTAATGAAAAGTTTTATTGATAACCGGGTAGCTGGGAAGGTTCATGAGAATGATCTTGAGAAAGAATTCTCAAATGATTTTTTTTGGTAGAAAGGAACCGGAAGAAGTTACCTATGTGTTCATCGGGCCCATCTCGGTCGCGAATGAGGGCCCGCTGGTCGTTGCCCATCGATACAAGGCTATCATTATTTTGTTCAGAATCTAAGGTGGTGCTGCTACCATAGCTAGCGACCCCTAAGGTGCTACTGGACAGATAGTTCGGGGCGATCTGATTGGCCTGACTATCTACTATGACATCCTGTTCCTGTGAGGCGCTACGAGACGAACCACTACCCATGCGGAACTTGAGTTTGAAGGGGGCCATCGTTCCGCGAACGGAAACAATTTTGGCGCGGAGCCAACGGGTGGGCTGACCGAGTTTGGGTTTTAGAGTAATTTTTTAAGCTTATTTGGCTTGGGCTTTTCGAATCTTAGGGGAACTGAAATTAGAAAAAAAGGTAGAGAAAGAAACAAGTGAAAAGAAAGAGAAGAAGGGAATCGAAAAATTTTACCAAACACTACTGGAAGCAAAATTACGGGAAAAAATTGTCAACCAATCAAAAGCAAGCTTGTCGATAGAAAAAGTAGAAAATTCTATTAAAACAAATCAAATAGACATGAAAATACACATGCAGAAAAAGTCTTTATATAAACTTTTAAAACCAAGCCCTAATTAATGTATGAAATTATTTAAGTAAGAATAATTAATTACACTGCAACATTTTAAGGGAAAATTTCTGGATACAAGAAATGCTAGTTTTGAAATACACATAAAAATCAGTGAAACCTACGAAAGATTTCTTCAAATCACATCAATGTAGTAATTTATTCAACAAGTTTCAAAAAGTGGATTTTTTCGTCACGAGTCGTAAATTTATCTAACAAGGCTCGCCGAGTTGAAAAGACATGGTAGAAATAATGTTGCACAAATTTGCGCCTATTGCGCATTTTGCGCTTCGAAAATTCTCCATTGTCGATTTGAAAACTCGTGAACTATTGATTTTTTTTCTGATTTTTTTTTGACCAAATGGTTAAGAAGTATAAGGAGCTACTCTAGGATCCACACGATGTTCAAACCAAGCATTAGGGTGGAACCCTTGATCTTAAATATGGCAAAAAGTCTATGGTTATTGGGGATAACTGAATGCAGACCCCCTAAATAATGCAATAAATCCATTTTCGACAAGCAAAAAGTGTTGTCTGACTAGTAGACACCATGTAAATAACTAATAGTGAGCAATTCAATAGATCGCAATCTGTGCAACAGATTTTTACGCAATGTGACAGATGTGTTCTGATGGACAAAGAAAATTATATTAAAACCGGATTTAAGAGATCAAATTCTTCGGGATGCTTACCCATGAAAAGGTTCCAATCAGATTCCAATTGATTTTTCCAGGTGCGTTTGTGTAAAATATCATGATTTTGCAAAGATTTTAAAATTGAAAAGGGCTAATCTGATACACACTTTTTTATGTTTGGATTAAATTTAGTATGTTGATGGTTAAAGAAAAGAAAGACAGTCACCATTGTTTTATTAAGAGATTTTTTTTACACTGATATCATTTTTTTCTTCAATTTGATTCTTCAATATTGTCGAAACCGACCAAACTAATAAAGTTTTTTTTCCTTCAATTCGTCTTATATTTCGATAAACGCTTCCTATTCAGACTGACCACGCTATTCTTTCCTTTAAAATTTCATTCGCGTTTACTTTCCCGACTGACCTTTCCTTCGTAAAACTAGTCTATAAACTGATTCATCTGTTCGTTTCGTCTCTTGCTGAACTATCTTTTCCTTAAACTCTATACAACTTTTCTCTCTAATTGAAATAAACGCTCTCATAAACCAATAGTTTCTGAGCACATGAACAGAAACGTGCTCTCTCATGTACTAGTGTTGCCAATCTCCTAGCCGTTCATTTTTCGTGTTTGCCGTCAGATATATTAATTCTCACTTTATTCCCTACAAATATATGGAAGTTAATAGTAAAAACCCGATTTAATACACTTGACAGTGGATTGTAGCCTTTCTTCCAGAGTGTTAATTATCTTTGGATGCATATGCAAGACACAATATACTTAATTCCTGATAAAAACCGGAAATCATATTAAAGAATATTATTTAAAAAATGGATGCCCAGCCATGTGTTTCAAATGATTCAACGTTTATTCTGAGAAACCTCTGTAGTGCAGGATACGGGGATTTGCAAAAAATAGTTGGGTGGAAGCATATTTGCATCTCACTTACTCTCAATCATGAGATATGTATTAGTCATATTTGTGTCAGTTTTGTTAATTAAGGCAAATTGTCAAGTTGGTCAATTTTGTATATTAAGTTTGTATAGTTTTTGTCATTTTGGTCATCGTTATCCAATTTGTCCGATTTGTAAATATTATCAATTCATGTAGTTTTTGTTAATTTTGTTTGTATGTATGTATGGTAGGCACCTTGGGTGCACGGTCGTTCCGCAGTTGTGGCTAAGGCTTCATCAACAAGTCACCGTAAGTTACAACATATCCATTTAATAACAGCTGTATGGGACGTTCAAGGGATGGATTCGTAAGTAGGGTAACTTACGATATCCGAAGGGTTAGGATCGATTGGTCTCGAGATGTTATTGCCGTATATAAAGCTAACTCACTATGCAAGTCTCTGTAGTCCCCGTCCCCGTCCCCAAGATTTGCTTTTAGAAGAAAGCGTCTATTGAAAATTTGGTCAGTTTTGTATTATTCTATCAGTATCAGTAAAAAAATATTTGTAATTTTATTTGTGAAAAAAAAATTCAATTTTGTTATTCTTACGATTTTAATCAGTTTTGTCAAGTTTAGAAAATTTAACAGATTTTGCATTTTTGTAAAATTTGCAAATTTGGTCAATTATGTGAAATTTGTCATTTTGTGAATGTCGTCATTTTGGTTATATTTGTCATTTCTTTTTTCAAATTTGTCATGTTTGTCATTTTGGTTTAATTTGTCGAGTTTAAGAATTTTGTCAAATTTTTTAGTTAAGACATATTTATAATTTTTTCATTCACTCAGAGAGAACTTTTGAAACTTAAAAAAAAATAATGACGGTCTCTCGAAAATCAGGACAAATCCTGATTAATAGGACACCTGGCACCTCTGAGCACAAGAGAAACAACAACAAAAACTGAACAATTGTAATGCACGTCAGAGGTGCCAGGTGTCTTGATTTTTCAGGATTTGTTCTGGCTTTCGAGAGGTTGTCTGAATTTTCAAAAACTTTCGAATTGTGAATTATCCTGATTTGTCAATTTTGTCAGATTTGTTAACTTTGCCGGATTTGTTAACTTTGTCAATATTGTCAATTTTGTCAAATTTGTCAATTTTGCCAATTTTGTCAATTTTGCCAATTTTATCAATTTCACCAATTTTGCCAATTGTGTCAATTTTGTCAATTTTGAAATTTTTATCAGTTTTGTCAATTTTCAATTTTGTCATTTTGGATAGTTTTTTTCTGTTTCATCAATTTTGTTAATATGTTTTGTCAATTTTGTCAATTTTCTTAATAACGATTTATACCCGACAATATTTAAAATATGTATTTTTAATATTTTTCTTCAACAACTTGTCCCGCTACTACTAGATGAGTTGATTCCAGTATGACATTTTTTCCAATAAGATTCGATTTTCCCTACCCAGCATGAGATCAGCAGCGGTATCGATTATTTCAAAAGGACGTACGGCCAAATGTAAACAAATCGAGTTGTCAGCTGAGTGAAAAAGTACCGTGCGAAGACCTGCATTACAGCTCAATTTCTTCTTTTGTCACCCCGAAATTTACAAAAAAAACCCGTAGGGGGAGATAGATAAGGTTTGAAATATTTTATGTGAATTTTGAAAAAAATCAAAAATCCGATAGATTACAAAATTTAAACTCAAATTTGGGAAGATTATTTCACCTTTTGTACTCTTGATTTTTTTGATTTATTTGATGAAAAATTACTTGAGTTATAGATTTTGTGCAATAATGCAATATGCAATTTTGTTGCACACAAAGTTTCGTGCTATTTATTCCAATTTATTTGTGTTTCGCATTATTTTTTTTATCATCCCCCCTCCCCTCGCGATGTTCTAACAGGATTTGATTAAATGTTCCGAAATTTCAAACGCGTTTTTCTCGTTCAGAGCTAACTGCTAGTTTCGCCCTTATGAAATACTACGCTAGGTTTGTTTACATTTGGCGCGTTCGCCCTTTTTCAAATTTACTACAAAATTATCTGACAGATTCCCGCTTGCGTCGTAACCATGGGTGCCAGGCGGTTTCGTCAAAAATCAGGACAACGCGATGTTAAAAATCAGGATTTTTTAGGACACCTCTTAATTCATGAAAATAATAAGAATTTCAGCTAAGATTGCATAAAGAAAGGCGCAATACAGTGCTATAAACGCTTTGATTTATGCAACAACAGTACGCAGCTCGTTGGCTGGCCAGTAGTACATATCGAAAAACACCATTTAAATATCATCTGAACTGAAGATTTACATCTGTTAAATGGGTTTAACTATTTTATAAGCTATTTATTCGATTTTCTCATACTTTAACAACAAATTCGATCATATTTAAGAAGTTTGATGAAAATCAGGACAAATCAGGACATTTTAGAGACAATTTTCAAAAATCAGGACAATTCGATAGTTTTTGAAAAATCAGGACGGTCTCTCGAAAATCAGGACAAATCCTGATAAATATGGACATCTGGCACCTCTAGTCGTAACTCCTCTAAAATTTTAGCACAAAACGTTCGCGGTTTGGGCACAGGCTAAAAGTTTGAGTCAATGCTACTAAATGGAGAAATTTTTGGCGTTTGATTCGGACGATGCACACCAACTCGATTCCTCTTATGCTCTCACGAACGACATAAGCTCGAGCGGTATGAGAGAAATTAAGATGGTGTGCTCCGTCCGCTCGCGTCCCTTATCTGGTTTCTCCTTCTAAGGGAAACCTTTGCTGGGCGTTGGGCGAAGTATCGCCCGCCATCGCTGCAGAAAAATACGGATGTCAAATGTAAGACCCTTCAAATTGATATGCACCTTAACGGCAAATGAAAGAAACCTCGGGGTTTTAAAATGGATATCGGATTAGATATCAATGATCCTGGTAACAATTGTCAATTTTGGTCATTTTTGACGCAATATGTCAGATTTTGCTTTGTAAATTTTGTCTTTAATGAAATTTTGGTGACATGTGTAATTTTTATCGGTTTGTTTTCAATCTTGCCATTGGCAAGTTTAAAAAAAACCGATTAAATTAACACATTTCACCAAATTTTGGAAAGTTGCCAATATTACAATTTGTTCACTGGCTCAGTTTGTTCTGTTTCTTTAACCCTAAACATACCGACACTTTGTATATACCTATTCATACTGCGAGCGGTCAAATGACGGTTTACACTGTTACCGCTAAAACTTTCTTGTTTCTCAACCGATTTCTTTAAAATTTATAGTTTTGAAAGGCCAATGGGACTCAAATATGTTTCTCAGACAGTTTTCAGCTACAATCAATTATTTCAAAGTTATTTTGAGTCCAAGAAATTTTTTATGAAAAAACATGCTTCAGAAAAATTGCTATAAATCAGTTATTTAGTGCACGAAAACAATTTCACTTAGTGCCTGAGAAAGCTGAAGTTAGAATCTATATGTTGCATATATGGAAATTTTTATCAAATTTTTTTAAGTTCATGCCCACAAAAACGTAAAAAAGTTGTGTAAAACCCGTACTTTTCAATCAGTCAACCGCCAAAGCTGTTCCTGTTACAGTAGAAAAATTTCAAAAAATTAATTGGAAAGTTGACGTAATTGGTCATATTTTGGCATCTTTAGATTTTGTAAAATACGAAATACATAATTTATGACGAATTTTCAAAGGTAGCTGTTTTCGAACATTTCATCAATTCGGATTTTTGATACAATTCCTACACCTAAACTCAGCTTTGCACAGGATTTTGATTATGTTATCGTAAGGTTTAGGCAAAAAAATTATATGCCAAAGAAAGAAAATTTCATACCGATTCTTGTGACGTAACTACATTACATGCTTTACAAAAATATAATAAATATATTTCTGAAAGTAAAACAAGAAAATTTGAGCGAATGCTCGTTTGTTTTTTCGTTTCCTTTCAGCCGTCTTCGTGTGCAAAATAGCTTTGTGATATTACCACCCACTGCGCCCGTCTGCCAAGCAAGAATTTGTGCTGACTTCTCAAAATTCAGAAACTACTTCACTGTTTTATTTATCATATTTTTGCTAAGCATTGCACCGCCAATGCAGTTACACCGGTTACACCATTAGAACTAGGTATGAAATTTTCTTTCTTTTGCATATAGTTTTATCGCCTGAACCTTACGTTAACATACTCAAAATCCAGTGCAAAGCTGAGCTTAGGTGTAGGAATCGTCTCAGAAAATCCAAATTGATGAAAAGTTCGAAAAACAGCTACCTTTGAAAATTCGTCATAAATTATGTATTTCGTATTTTACAAAATCTAAAGATGCCAAAATATGACAAATTACTTCAACTTTCCAATTCATTTTTGAAATTTTTCTACTGTAACAGGAACAGCTTTGGTGGTTGATTGATTGAAAAGTACGGGTTTTACGCAACTTTTTTTTTACATTTTTATTGGCCATGATCTTAGAAAGTTTTTTAAAAAAACGTTCCATATGTGCAACATATAGCTTCTAATCTCAACTTTCTCAGGCACTAAGCAAAATTTTTTTCGAGCACTTAATAACTGATTTACAGCCTTTTTCCTAAAGCATGTTTTATTATTAAAAATTTTTCTAGACTTTAAAAAATTTTAAAATTATTGATTGTAGCTGAAAATTGTGTTGGAAAAATATTTGAGTCGAATTATAATATGAATGGGTATATAAACAGTGTCGGTATGTTCAATGTTTAATATGTCAATTTTGTCAACTGTTAATTTTGTCTACTGTCAGTTTTGACAATTTTGTCAATTTTGTCGAATTTGTCAAATTTATCCAATTAGTCGAAATTTGTCAATTTAGTATATTTCGTCAATTTTGTGAATTTTGTGAATTTTGTCAATTTGCTATTCAATTCTGTACCCCCCCCCCCCCCTCCCACCCCCTCGCAATGCTCCAACAGGATTTGATAAAATGTTCCGAAATTTCAAACGCGTTTTTCTCGTTCCGAGCTAACTGCTAGTTTCGCCCTTATGAAATATTACGCTAGATTTGTTTACATTTGGCGCGTTAGCCCTTTTCCAAATTTACTACAAAACTATATGACAGATTCCCGCTTGCGTCGTAACCCTTCTAAAATTTTAGCACAAAACGATCGCGGTTTGGTTACAGGCTAAAAGTTTGAGTCAATGCTACTAAATGGAGAAATTTTTGGCGTTTGATTCGGACGATGCACACCAACTCAATTCCTCTTATGCTCTCACGAACGACATAAGCTCGAGCGGTATGAGAGAAATTAAGATGGTGTGCTCCGCTCGCGTCTCTTATGTGGTTTCTCCTTCTAAGGGAAACCTTTGCTTGCGAATACAGCGTTGGGCGAAGTATCGCCCGCCATCGCTGCAGAAAAATGCGGATGTCGGATATAAGACCTATCGATTGGATATGTAAAGTTTGGGGTTGTACCCCTTAATGAAAATCCATATCACTACAATATGGTTAGGAGCTTCGGCCCTAAAATTTTTGAAACCGGTTCGGTTAACACTGAACTGGTACAAAAGTGAATTTAAAAATTAAATTAGTAATTTTACCAATCTTTCCTACTCCTTCCTCCCGCTCGTTATGTCGTCATGAAGACATCATGAGTGGGAGTGGAGGCTGTAACTTTTTACCACTATACACAGCGAGCGCGCACATCGTGTAAATGACGTCATGTATAATTTGACGTCATATATACGATCATCTTGATTTTAGTGATTGCTGGTTGTGGCTAGCAAGCCCAATTGACACGTTTTTTGGTGTGATGATTTGATGATAATTACTATGAAAATTTATTTTTCAAACTATTTTGTTTTTTTTTCTTTCTTTTATACATTGAAGAGGGAAAAAAATCAAATTTTTTAAGACAAAAATCATTTTTATTGTACTTCCCAGTTTCGCAAAAACGTAGTGACAAAGTTTATAAAAAAATCACACCAATACATACAAATACACTGACATCGACAGAACTCGTCGAGCTGATTCGATAGGTACCTATAAAGGTATATCTAAGACCCATAATTAATGATCTTCCAAATCGACCGATAACTATACCTTTCTGAAAGAAAGGCAAAAACATTATGCATTTTCAAACTTTTGAGTATCGTTAAGGAAGAACTCGAGCGAGCGTAGTAAAATGTATAGGATTTGGTTTTTCACATCATTACACTAGTCAAAAGTGTATCCTGGTCATGTCCTTTTCTCCCAAACCTCTAACTTTAAATTATTTTGCTAGGATGCAGAGGTAACCTCGGTCCTAAAGCACAAAATTAATGTTTCATCCCTTTTTACCTTTTTCAATCTATCCATTGACTACTAGGACGTGGCCGGCGCCGTTATTGATGTTTAAGGAGAGAGTATCTGTTTTGTGCATTGAGGATGAGCTGCTAATCCATAGTTCAAAGGTGGATGTGAGTAGTCAATCAAGCTAAGCTAAGCTAATATCATGATTTTGCAAAGGTTTTGCTTCAGTGGTAAAAATAACAGAGAAATACATGACTTAAAAAAGTGTGCAAAGATAAAAAGGAGATTTTATGAAAAAGTATGAGTATTTCTTTAAACCATTGATAAATATTTTTTTTTTATATATTTTTACATTAAATATCCTAACACCTTCATTTCCTCCATAGAAAGTTTTTCGATCAAATGAATAGTTATTAAAATACACACGTTTGTAACTTTCCAGATTCTAAATGATTCTAGCCTTAATTGAGTTAAACATCACTTGTAGGTAACTTACAACACATTTTGAGTCCCATAATGGCTAATGTTACTCTGTAGAATAAATCTCACATCGCCAAGTGCTACTCCAAGATTGACCGAGGCCATCAATTTTGAAAAGGGTTTAAATGAATGGAGCCTGGCATTGGCAGCACATTCACAATACCCAAAACTGATGCTGTCTCTTTAAATATCAATAACGGCGCCTGCAGCGTCTTGGTAGTCAAAAAAGTTAAAAAAGGTAGAATGAGAAAAAAAAATCAATTTTGTGATTGGATGGAAACAAAGAATGAATGAATTGATCCGCTCGGTTAATGCTGTGCGTGCATATGTCAAGTGGCATTAGGAAAACTACAGAGAAAAATAAACCTTTCCTTGTTTCAATCCACCAACAAACAACACCAACATACGTGCGTGTGTATGTAAAGAGGCAGTAGGAGACCAAGTTGTTCGTTTCCAAGTCCTTTTCCCATCATAAGGCAATACTGGCAAACCCCCGACCAAACGTCAGACCAAGAAGGACTTAACCCTCATTCTCCATCTGGCTGAATTATCCATTAGGCTAAAAATCCCATAATATGTTTCTCTTGTTTCGCTTAGATGTTTGTATCATCCAGCATAATTTTGCCCGAGTCTTCATGCCAGTAACAGCAAGCAAATATATTATCTATGGCGAAATGCACATTTCAGCGCATTTTCGGCACACAGTTAGCCCCGATCAGCATTGAAATATTGGTAACCCTTCTTTGAGTGTACAACTAGCTGACTCGATGTGCTTTGCTACGCGATCATACAATTTATGTTTAAATTATTTAGAAAGAAAGAAAGTATCCGCAACAGCAAATAACACAAAAGAGGCCCAGTCGAAGGCAAGACTCCTCTTGGTTGTCCACTCGACTGACGGTCGTAACGATACATTTGATAGATCCAACGACCCCTTTAGGGATCGTTTTTTGGGAGCTGAGCCTTTGCTCAAGAGCCGACCGCTTTTCGGGACACAATTTTCGCCATTTTGATTTAGCGTGTCCCGATTTTGAGAAATTAAGATGAGGACGTGGTGAGAGCCAGCCGGATCGAGCCGGAAGTCGTGGGAGGGGCTCTGGGCAGCTACGGTACGCCTGTCGAAGCAGTGAAACCAGGCCGGGTTGCCAGATATTCCCATGATATTCTGGTGTGAGACACCTGTGCCGTCCGAGCTGTTATATGACTGATGTTATCGTTTTGAGGTTATGGTAGGCAACGAGACCATGAGTAATAATCTAAAGCTAGCTTAAGTTTCTGAAATGTCGTGTGTTAGTAAATAATTATAATTGCTACAAGATTTGGGTTTTGCGTGTTTGTGTTTTGAGTAATAGTTAGCCGTGCAGCATATAGAAAGTCAGTGTTGCTCAACCTGTTTCAACCTTCATTGAAATTCGATATTTTGGTTATTGTTTCAATGGGAAATAGGAATTCTGTTTTTTTTTGCTTTATAAGGTCATTAGTTATGCCATATTTTCTTTTATTAAAGTTTCTCTTCTTCTTCCAATGTCGGGAAGGTCTCGAGCTATCATAGGAACATGTTTTGTAACAAAATTACGTCACAAGCCACAATAGGCTTCATATACTCACTCAAGTCAAATTTGATTCCATTAAATTTATGAGTTTTCGAGGTCTCGAGTTATGAGTGACTCCCTCTCTCCTTCCACTACCCCTTCCATGTCCGCTGGTATCAAACTTCGAGAGAATGATTTCTTGCATAAAAATACGCTCGCTTGAAACGTTTGGTTCCTTTTTCCATTAGTTTTAGAGCTATATTACCAAACATTAAGTTGAGCCCCTCATCTCTTCATCTCCCTGATTGAAAGAGGGACCTAGCAAATATTTTTGTATGTATATTTCTTAACAACTTTGTTATACGTTTTATATACATTAAAGAATGGTCGTATAAAACTCGAAAAAACAGCATTTACCTACCAAAGTGAAGGCAATATTTATACATATCTGTACCAACACGTGAAAAGGATCTATCTCCAAAAGTAAACAAAAACCATTTTCAGTACCTCATGATAAGCTAACATTTGCACAACTTATCGGTTAAACCCTTTTGAAAAAATAATATTCCGTAACATTAAAAACTCAATTTGAGTAAAGAATCTATAAACATTCTAAAACCAGAACTTCCATCACATTGATATACGCCCTTTACTCCGGAACAATTTTTCGCTACTACTACGCAAACATACTCACAATAATCAATTTGACTCTTTATTCAACATAAAACATAGTGCAAATAAATGCGAGCTTATAACTAAAGCTTAAGATAAGAAAATAGCAAAGGGTGTATAAACAGGTTAGACAAAATATTACGTAAGCTAGGTTCTATCTACGATAGCGCGTTGTTTTTTCATGAAAATTGATATTCCTTTATTCTTACATATAGGGGATGCTTCTGAAAATCGTTTGTCTTTCATAAAAGCAAAAATTTCAAGTGATTTTCAATTAGCGATTTAAAATGGGTTGTATTTTTTTCAAACGCTTTTTTCTCGATTCGCCATATATGAAGATAGATCCTTTTCATGTGTTGGTACAGATATTTTTAACTTCTGACAAAAGCAGGGGGGTGACAATCTGGTTCTTCTTGCAAACAAGAATCTTTTTCTTTTTTCCTATCCATCGGGAGAAACGTTTATGGTGTTTTCCTCTCAAAGCAGTACAGAGTTGAAAAAGTCAAAATTTCAACCAATGAGGAACCAGAATGATTGTTGTGTTAGTGTGCAATCATTCATAATTCTCTAGGATTTGACATCTAGTCCGATTCTTTGACAGCAAAATGTCAGGTTTGTTATGGGCCCACAAAATCGTGGACCCGTAATTTTGATAGTTGTCAAAATCTATGACAAAGGATAGGGATGTCACCCCCCTGGGCAAAAGCGATAAAATCCATACCATAATGGATGATATTCTACACCTTAGACTTACATACTGAAATAATACAAGAGAGCGCAAATTTTACTCTCAACGCATGGATACCGTTGCCAGCGACAATATGTGCTGCTTCTCTCATTGGACAAGTCTTTCAAATGCACCATCTGATTTTTAGCAATCTGGTGGCACTGCTGGTCGCAGAAAGAAAACAAGACTGTTTTCTCACTTGAAACCCACGAGCGTGAACAAATTGAGCGATATGGTCTTTTGCAACGGACTTTTAATCATATCCGATTTAAAACGACTTCATGTAACCATTTTTACAACCGTTCTCTTATTTGTTAGGAATTGCGATTTGTAGTAACGTTATTAACAACCCCCTGGCAACTTGACAGTTCTGGCAAGCTTCGTGTGCCTGATTCAAAATCGCAGATGTCGCATGTGTACCGCTTGTTTACATACTTTTCGAGCCATGCGTATGGAAAGGGCACATCATCAAATGTGGTGCGAATCAGGCAAATTCTTAACTTTCGAATGAATGAAAAAGAGATTCAACCGAAATTATTATACATATTCAGTATTCTACCTATTTATTTATTGTATAGGAACAGTTTTTCCATAAAACAGGAAATGTGCTGCACACAGGAAATCTTAAAGTTTTGCCATTCTAAAATTTCCATATGTATCGCAGTTTATAGAAATCACTCGATGATTGTTGTGGTAATGTTTTGTTTTACATTTATTGTGTACGATTGTCCACAATTGTTTCGGTGGAAGGGATACTTATTCCAAAAAACTGCCGTATATTTGTGGATTATTTGGATCAGTTCAGAAGTTTTAGATCTAATAAATGATACACAGACTTACGTCTGTGAGTCGTTTGCATCGACTAAACTTTTAAAAACAGATCGTTTCTACATATAACTGAGCTAAAATTTCTAAATTCGAATCATTTTTTCATTTATTGAATCAATTGAAAGAGAATATATTTCAATATGCGTCCTTCCGACATGTTAAGTCGCTTGATTTTCGATTTGACAGAACCAGAGAACCAGAAAAAACTGGCACACGCGATTTATATGGGAAACGTCAAGTTGCCAGGGGGTTGGTTATTAACGACTTGAGTTATCATTTCTAATGTGATTTTATGTTTTCTGGGGAGGGGTCACAAAACATCAAAAAACACTTCTTGTATACAAATACGATTCCATGCTTTATATACAGGGTGTTTAATAGGTTCGAATACAACTTAAAATAACGGTAATTCAAAATTATCTGGAGAGATTTTTTTACTCAAATGGAAAGATAATTCAATAATGGTCAATCACACCTTTTGGTTTGGAAATTTTTCACCTTTATTCTGTGTAAGATGACACTACACTACATGCCAAATTAGCCAAAAAATCCATGAATGACCAATGTAAACTTAATACAAAGTTACACAAGCACATGTTTAATGGTTTTCATCTATTTATGATGTGCAATTGTTCAATGCTCCATCACGTTGATAAGCTTTTTGATGAAATCAAGCTAGCACGTAAAGTAGCTACGTCAACATTTCACACATAATACGAAAACATAGATTTTATATGAGACAAGTTTAGGAATTCTGTACTTGTTTATTCTCGACATCATCAATAATCAAGAGAACTTGACCAAATGAGGCAATTTAGGTGACCTGTAAACTATTTATTTTGGTCAATAAATTGGATTTTTTGCCTGTACCAGTACTTGTGGTGTGAAAAGGCTGATAAAAAACGAACACTTAATGAAAATTAATTCTTCGACACCAGGAAAAGTTTGTCTGATAATAGCACAAAATTACTCTAAAAAAGTTATATGCTACGGCTTTACCATACCATTTGGTTAAAAAGTGTATTCGAACTTATTGAATACCCTGTAGATCCATTTCCTCAATAAATTCTCGAATCATTCAAAAACTTGTATTGATTACTACCTTCGCTCTAACTATCTCTTCTCTGGCAGGAGAAAGGGAGTTCGAATACTCTCTCATGCCAAATTTGGCCTCATTTGCTTCATAATGCGAAATATGTTGTATGGGAAACCTTCTACCCTTTTTCTATCTCAACGCTGGAAGAAGCTACCCGATCAGGAGAGCATATCTAAATAATAACTCAAACGTATCTCACCAAGATATTTACATCTGATTCAGTTATAATTAAGTACTGAAAAATTTAGATTTTAAGTTTCTCCAATCTGAATTATAATATAATTCTTATTATTGACAGACTTGAATGGGGTTGAGATAATTTTCAACGATAAAGAATTTTTTCGGGTTGTCCCAAAATGAAATCTATTATATAAAATTCTCTTGTAACGGTGTTTGTAGTACTACTCCTCCGAAATTGCCAAAACGATTTGAATGAAATTATTTTTCGAATATTCTGTAGCCATGCGAATCGGTTTATATCGAATAAAATTAACAAAAAGTCACCTCAATTGACCGTAAAAATTAAATTTGTAGTTTTTTGAATCAAATAAAAGTCATGACATCCATTTTTTCGAGATTTTCGTTACTTTGGGCGCCGGGCGGGCGGTTTGTTATTCGTCTCTATGGTCGAGGCGTCGCGAACAAACGTCGTGAGAGGATAGTAACCAGGGCATAGCATACTGATTAGTGGGAATATTTGGGCGCCTATTTCTCAACCAAGCATACCTTCAACGCACGTGGCGGCGATATGAAGCCTAGATGTGACCCAGATTGATATTTTACCGATCAAATCAAACCCATTTAAACGGTTTTAAATATGAAAAACGGTTTTTATTTCATGTAAATTGAATCAGCAATGGTTGTCTAAAAAACATGAATTTGATACTGCTGCATGTGAAAAAATGGTATGACTCTTTGCGGACGTTTGAAAAAAAGAAAATGGGAAGATTTACGTACGATTGAATAATCCAATACGCCTAGAAACATTTTTCGAACATGTACAAATGTGCTTAACTGAAGATAAATCAAGCGCCTTTAAATTTACAGAACAACAACAAAATCCGTTGAAAATGAACTGATAATCTGATAACTGATAATCTGACTCAATAATCTAAGAAGAATTTCCATTTAAAAGGTACACTAGAGCGGATACAAACGTTTAAAATTTACATAAAATGTATACATTATTTCTTCATTTATAAATGGTTAGGTCCAAATAAATAATCTGACTAAACAAACTCAACTTTTTCTAAAATTATTTACCGAAAAACTGTTTACAGGTTCACTGTTATCATACCCGGTGTTCCTCTATTGAGAGTTTCGATTTACAAAAAAAAAAACATTTATTTTTTGAAGGTTTTGAGTTATTTCAGTATAAAATTTTCCAGAAAATGATATGAGAAAATGATATGATAGCCTGAACAGATTATTTCTTTTCGAACTATTTAGTTTTTTTTTAAAATCTGCTTTTCAATTAAATGTTATTGAATCTTGAAAATATTACATAGTCTTAAATCAATTCGCAGATCCCTACCAACAATGTTCAGGAAATTTTGAAATCAGAACATCATTTCGATCTTCAATTAAAAACATATTTTTTTTCTATTTTTAATACCATTCGTTTCCTTGATTCATTGGGTTAAAGTTCATAGGAATGTAATTTGCTTTTTTTTTCATTAATCAATATAAAAAAGTAGACTACAGTATACAAGATCGCCAGATTTTATACCATGGCAAATGCTGTTTGGGAACACTTCAAGTTGAAATGTGTCATATCTATACGTTCGGTATCTAGAAAAACTTTTTGATAATGATTTTGGTGAAAATATGTATATTAATTCAAACTACTTCGAGGGGTGAGGATGGTGAACAAAAAGCTGTCCCAAACTAATTGGGATCTAAAAGCACTGCGTTAGGAATATTAATCCTAACGCAGCGCTTTAAGCTCCCAAATACTCCGAAAATTGTCCTAACATTCAAAATTTTATTTTCATAAAGTTTCATATGCAATAAATTACAATAAATGAGAAACTTTTGATTTCGAATCAAACCTTAATGTTATTTCGAACAAAGCGGAGTAAATCCACTAAATGGTTTACAATAAATGAAACATACATATTATCAACATACAATTATTTATGGAAAAAGTTACAAAAAGTGATTTTTTTTGCAATAGGCTTGCAAGTTGGACGATAACATCGAACTGAAAAAATAAAACCATTTTGCGACAAGAACCTGAAACCTGCCCATTCGTTGATATACAAAAAATCTGAATGAAAGAAAAGTTAATAAAAAAAAGTATTCATGGAAGTTGCATGTAAGATTTATTGAAGGTTATTTATTTGTTCATTTAAGAAAAGACCCGTAGAACTGAATTAAAATTGTTAGGTTTTATTTCGATAGAATTAAGCGGGACAATTCGAGTAAACGAAAATGAGGGAAATTAAAAAAAAAACTAGAACATGTTCACAAAAGCGAGACGATTAACAACTAAATATTTCATAAATTTTAGAAGTTAATCAGCAAAGAAAAAATGGAAAATGGACGCCAAATTCAACAGGGTAAGACGAAGTTTACCGGGTCTGCTAGTGATTATATCTTATTTTGATATATGTACAACTTTTTCTGAAACACGGACATCGAAGTCAACGGCCCAAACCGTGCATTAATGAGTTTCGCTCAACTGATCCTTAAAATTGGATCCAATTTTTGGGAAATCAAAAATGGAACATGGTTTTAGCAAATAATATGGATTATTGACATTCCGCTAGAAATTTTTCTCGAAGCACTCATATCTTGATAAGTTATAATTTTGATAGGTTTTGTTCGGCCCAATATCAAACTATGCTATCTGAACGAGAAATAATCTTGAAAGGAGCATATCTAAAATTGATATAATTTAGCTATGATCGCATAGATTTTTTGATATAATTTGAGATATTTTAACATCCTACGAGTACTGAATAATATCTCATTTGGATAGAAAAAAAATTAGTATCAAAATATCTCATCTTGATATAATTTTGTTTTTTCCTCCTGATCGGGTAGAGGTCTTAAATAATCATAAAAAAACATTTATTTTAACAAAATACCCTCCCATGCCATTTTCAGTTCTATTTGCCCGATCCGTTCTCGTGTTGTAAAAAAAATGTATGGGAGTCCCCACTCCCTCATTCCTATCTTCTATCGGGGTCTATAATATTCCTTGAAACATATCTCGTTCCCAAATATTCTCCCATGCCAAATATGGTTTCATTTACTTGATAAGTTTTTTTTGTTAGAGAGACACCCTTTCCCTTTCCAGTGAAGCAGAGGGGTTTCAAACCACTTTGGTACTTTTACCGGCCTTAACCTGTCAGTTTTACGAAAATCGATTCAGTTGTTTCTTCATCTTAAGAGAAAAGACATTCAGCCATGCAGATAGAAGATTATTTTTTTAAGACATACTTATTTAAATATTCTGAAGTTATAAGTTCAAAATAGCAAAGGGCTTACGAAACGCAAGAATCATATAAAAAATATTTTTTCACAAAACATCAGATTGTAGTATAACTTTCTCAAAGAAAATAAAGGGATGAGATCGGAAAAATTTAAAGGTTTTTTTCTTAACTTTCTTGTATATTTCAAACTTATTCTAAGGGAAGTTGTTTTTATTTTTTGTGTTGCACTTTTTTGTTGTTAAAAGATAAAAATCAAGGATTCCCAACTTAGATTTCTGAAATCTTAAAAATGTAATTTTTAATTCTGTTTTTTCATAGAATTACATATCGAATGTTATAGTAAGATACCTAAACTCCGAATAATACAGGGTTGTTAGCTAATAATTTCCACAGTAGGTACCTACTATTTTTGGTGGACTTGACAGTGATTCGAAAAGTTTTGTTTAATCGAAACAGAAAGCACCTGAGTTGAGTGCTTCCTTTCCTGAGAACTTAATTAGGTTGTTCCAAGTTATAATAACTTAATAACCGCCAAATTGTTCCTCCTCCCCCACAGGAAAGGAAGTCGTTGGCTCTTTGTCTGTGACGAATGAATTATCGATTGATATATGACACCGGTCCGACTAATAGAAGACAGCAAGCGAGCGCCGGGGCAACGATCTCACAAATTGGTGGAAAAGCGAACATCGCTCATTCCTTCCATCCGCTCGTCCGTCACGAGGACGACGACGTTCGTCGATGGATATCTCACGGAATCGGAATTGGAATCCTTCGTCCTAGTTGAAGTTTAGTGAATTTGACCCTCGAATGTTTGCGACGTAGCTTTTTTTTCGTTGCTTAAGCCGCAATTCTTCAAGACAATCAAATATCTTTCCACGAGTGCTAGTCAGCGGGTATCATGTTTCAGTAATGTTGAGGAGTTCTAGTAAATTAATATTGCTTGAATCCTTACAGTGAATTCAATAGCAAATTTGATGAGAAAGCTGTCTTGAATTTTTGTTGATCATTGTACGGCCATTTGGTGGTTCTATGTGAAGCAATATTTACAGCAATGAAAATCAACACGGATAGCATGTTTTTTTCTTTTCCGACTAACTATTTAAGAAAGGTGCATAAAGTGAAGTGGAGTTGACTCTACCTCTCTATTTGACTATTCCAACCGAATTATACCCATATGGTGAGATTGATAAACCATTGTATGCTGTGTAGGTTGACTTGCCCCTTACTATGACGACCGTTAAAATCGGTACAGCTTGTGAAACGTCGTTTGCAACAAAATTTTCTACCAGAAACAAACATTCTGAGCCATATCATGCGGCACTCGAAAATTTTAGTAAAATTGGAGCTGAAAACATTTTTTTTTCAGATAAATTTTTAAACAGCAACCTTTCTTAGGTTTTTGGGTTTCAATTGAAAATATTTACCAACAAACTTTCAAACCACTTTTATTGAGGGTGGATTTGTTATGTGTATAATGTATAACCAAGAGTGAAATATAAAAATCACTGCAGTGGGATCGCTTTTGGAAGCAGTTTCTATTTTATTCCATTTTGAGTGCGCTTTTGAAGCAATGTTGAATCAATCATGGAAGTAATTATGTACATGATACTCACAAACAGGGATGCTTTCCTCCGTGGTGTTTTTACGGAGCCGGAGAATTTCAACACCGCAGTATTATTGCCATTAACTCTCCGGAGAGATTATTAGTTTTTCACCACTCTCTATCTGCTATCGAAGTACTCGAGTGTCATATACACTAACTTAAACTCGCACCGCCACCAGATCCTCACATTGGAGCATAAATGTTTGCACCGTAGAGCTCCGTAGAGTGGCAAATTTCCTCACCGGCGAGAATCACCAACGTTTTTTTGTGACTTGGCTTTGCCGAACGTAAGGAAAGCAGGAAGTTTAAAGCAATGTGCCATAAGACAGTATCCATTCCTTAGCCATTCTTACGGGGCGTTCGTAAAATAATCGTTTTGATTGATGCATCTGTTGATCGATTTATTTTGGTAGATGTCAAAAAACCATCCAAAGCATTTGATTTACATTCAAAAAATCACTTCGACCAGAAACATCATTTTATTTCTACGAATAGATAGCAATTTACGAACGCCCGGTATAATAAGCTTAAAAAATTTAGTAATCTGATGAAAACGAAATCTATTTAAAAAAAAAATCCATCGTTGCAACTGAAGACAATTGTCATCAAAGTGGAAAAATGTTATGTAAATATATTAAATTAACAATACTACATTTCAATAATACAAATACGCATTTTCAACATGTATCAACAAAAATCGAAATTAAAACCCAACTTTTTTCCATATTCTTTGCATTTTTTTTAATGATTCATGTCACATAAAATTGAACAATTCAATCAATAAGAAATTTCCAGATTGCCCGAATTTATCCGGGACAAACCTTGAAAAAAGTTACCGGGAATAATGCAATAAGTTCACTCGGCTCGAACTTTTCAGAAAATTGTAATAATTAAAAAAAAAGTTTTAACAAAATAAACATTTTTATTTATAGAAATCTTTAATGAGATTTGAAAGCAATAGATTTGGATTGGTAAAACATTTCTTCTTCAGATAAACAAACTGTTTCTTCATTGCTAGTCCTATTGGAACTGCCCCTTCAAGTATACTATCAATCGAAATACCCCTAAATGTAGACAATCACCTGCAATTTTTACGTGTTCAATAACTGGATCGATCGGCTTTCTCGGTGGTGTATGTGGTGAACATAAGAGCTCTCACTCTCACGCTCGTTGGTGTTGAATTCAATATAATCTCTCCGGTGGTGTTAGTTAAACATCTCCGTGGTGAAATGCAGAGAAACTCCGTGGGGAATCGAAAAACCCGCACCGCGGAGATTCTCCATAGAGAAAATGCATCCCTGCTCACAAATACATTTCGGACTATAGAAAACTCACTTGAATGATAAATAGTAATTAACGACAGTTTGAGCACTGATGTTTGAGGCTTGTTAACATTTTGTCCTCAAGATTCTCTAGTCTATGGTATAAATGCTTCGTTTCTTCTTTTGCCAGGACCACGAGAAAATCGGGTCAAGTAGTACTTAGCAGCCCTACTCGACTAAATTAGCCATTTGCTCGCAATTGTCGACCAGCAATGTCGAGTGCACTATGATAGATTTGTTCTGCTGATTTATTTGTCGGTATTTTTGCTCACCATCAAGTTCTGAGGATTGCGGAGGAGGCTTTCTCTGGCGGGATGAAGGATTCAAGCCAGAAGAATGATCTGCTTCAAGTTTGTGGTACAAGTACAGTTGCAAAATTCTTGGAAATGGCGACATTGCAATGTATGTTCAATATTCATAGATTAAAGGCAATTATGTTGATTAAATCTTGCACTTTTTTATACTTATATTTTTTGTTTTATTTTAAAATAGATTTTAACCAGCAAAAAGCAGAACAATACAGAATTTAAATTATCGGAAAAAATGTTCATGCAGTGTCATTTTATTAGATTTTTCTGAATGTTTTGTTCTCATGCGATACCGCAAAACCTTCAATATGAGGAGCTGCGGTAGCGTTCTTATAAGAGAAAACTAAATTTCTTACGATTATGAAGGAAGAATTTATTTATCATATGTGAAATTGAAAAGCTTAAGCACAACATTGGTATAGAAAGACTAAGCTTTATTATGGTCAGCACAACTTAGCATTAATCTTCATAAAAACCTACAGCGCAGAACTCTTAAAAAGCTAAAATCTGGCTATTTGGCCTTGTCTAGAAAAGCCACTATGACCAATTTGTTAATCTTTGATGAAATCGTTATGCTGTGAAATACTGGTCATCAAAGCTTTCAAAAACTTTCATGAAACATGTTGGCATTTTCTCTCATTTCTATAAGTTCTCCGAGTTTTTTTTTCAATTTCCAGCAACTATGATGGCTAATGATTGTACTACAGTGAATCCCCGATTTAGGCACCCTGATGATGCATTTTGGGGTGACAAATTGGAACAGCGACAAAACCGGGTAGTTTTTAAAAAGCATATTTTTGATAATCCTGATGAAATTAATACGGAAATATAAAAATTGCGTCATTTAAACAGTGTGGAGTGTTTTTTTGTGCTATTATTTGATAAGTCTATTTTTTTTTCAAAATATCATTTAATTTTGTTGCTTTGTTTCTTAAAACACTCTGTTTCGACCGGTATTTTCAAGAAAAATGAATGATCTTCAGAACTACAGATGGTTAAATCTAAAAATTTTAGAGCATTTAAAATGTGTAGGTTGCGGTTACCTATTTCGTCTCTGAAAATGCCTGAAGTGATTTTCCCAAGCTGATTTTATCAGAACTTCATTCAAGCAGTATGCAAATCTGTAGTTCAGAGTTTGAATATCATTTCTTTGAAGGACGCATGCTTTTGGATGCACGATGCTTGGGATTAAGTACAACGTTCAGTAATTCGAAGATCGTGGAAAAAAAATTGGAGTAATTTTCGAAGACAAACTCGTACACGAAAACGATATTCCTTTGGCTTATTTGTTTAATGAAAAAAGAAATAAGAAATTTTGAGGATGGTCAGTCACCTTTCGAAAGGAGCATTAGGATCAGAATCAGCAGCATCGACTCTAAATGATTTATGTAATTCTTCAGAAATTGGGGAGTTTTCTTTGAAAAAAAGCTCAGTAAATAAAAAAAGCAAACTTATTGATTGATTATATCGATGTTTTGTTTTATTGGGAATAAAAAAACACTTGTAAAAAATCGGACGTCTTTTCTTTGTGTTATTTATTGGGCATCTTCACTATACTAATCGATCATGAATAGCAATATTCCTTTAGAATGATGTCAATTAACGCAATATCAATGATAAATCAACCCAAAAGGAGAAGCATTGAATTTGAATATTTTTACATTGAATAAAATATGATGACAAAATCAGGTCAAAAAAGGTGACAAAATCGGAGGTGGACAAAATCGGGTATTCACTGTATTGAGATGTGATCTGGTAAAATACATAATCAAAAAGTTATCTTTACACCATATACTGCCATTCAAGATTTTAGGTAATATGTGTATGAAACGGTATCTTTAAATTTATGTGCCTCGTAAAACCTTTAGAATGAAGAAATTTTAATAAAATATTATTTTTATGGAAAAAAAAATGCTCGGAAAACATTTTGCGAAATATATAATTGTAATACTGAAATAATGATTGCGATATCACAACACAATGGAATGGATTGAAAAAAAAGACATGGAAATTATTTTCCAATACTTAACATTGTGAATCCATCAACATAGCGTTATTTTTCCCTTTAGGTTTTTCAACCAACATGGCGATAGTCAATTCAATGCTTAATAACTTTAAAATAGTCATATAAATGGCGGTGTAGTTTTTCAACGCAAAATAAATAGCTAAAATTTTGACGTTTCTCTCGCAAGCCAACCAGTTACACGCGTAGGATGAGTTCCTCATTTTTGAGTTGTACAGTAAATGAGGACAGACATTTAAATGCAACAAATAAGGAATCTATCTATCTATATATATAAAACAGGGAGAGAGACAGACCATACAGAAATGTGCGAACACGCAAAACTCTTCACTGGATCATCCGATTTGCATGCGATTTTATTTGTTGTGTTCGTCTTCACGCGAAGAATAACACAACGAAGAGATAATTTCGAAAATGTTTTTGTGGAATTTGAAAATTAATTTTTAGTTTTTATTCGAATCAAATAAAAGTCATGGCACCCAATTTCCTTTTTTTTTTCATTCGAATCACCCAGAGTAGGAAGGCGCCAAAAGCAATCAAGGCTTACTGATGTGCATCCATCTCTCTATAGGAAGTTTTGGCGCCCATTTTCGTTGCAAGTGCACTTTTCACGTGGCACTGAGTAAAATGGATACTTGGATGTGATTTTCCCTATGGGGCTCCGCAACTTTGAAGCAAAGCAAAGCCTTTACGAAGAATATTGACAAAATTTGTTAATTTTTCATCAGAATCAAGGCAATTCTAAGATTTTTTTAGATGTTTGTTCGTCCACCGTTAATTTTTTTTTAAATGTCATATTCTTTTAACAACTCAAGCGATATGGCTGTAAAATTTTCAATAGACTCAAAACAACTTAATGAGATTGAATTGAAACATTTCATTATCAAATCATTTTTGATGAGTTTTGGTAACACCAATAGAAAGTCATATAACTGGTAAAAGATCACCTTAATTTATTTTTTGTTGATTTTATCCAGTTAGTTTGAGAATTGAAGGTTATTAATTTTGTGATTCCAAGTAAATTGAATTATTATCATAAAAACGGATTGGAGGATCAGGAAACAGTGGAAAATCCACACTACCTTTCATGCTCAGTGGTTAATCGGAACTTTTGAAAATTTTAACTATATAGGACTTTATCTTGATATTAGATCCAACTCTTAGTTTCAAAAGTCAGAAAATCAATAATATCATCAAGTACTAAAAACTTGAAAAAATAAAAAAAATTAATTTTTAAGTAAAAAGCATGCCACCTAAAATTTCGAACATTTAAGTATAGAGAAAAATCTGAACCAATACACAAAAATACAAAAAAAGTTCGTACCAGATATAAGATTTAAAAAAACAATCTGTCAAGGCATAAGTAAATTAAAGATCAACGAAAATCCAGCTTTTAAAATAACGTTTTAATAAAACTGAAAATCCAGATTCATAACGCCAAATTAAGAATATTGATTCAAATTAACAATAAAATTCAAAATTAAATTTTAGCTGTCTGGATTACAGTTTCTTATCTTACGATCATAAACTATAAATTTAAGTAATTTGAGAATATTTTGAACTTTTAATCCAAATACTAAAAATAGATTTGCTTTCATTCAGGGTTTGCCTGTTAAGAGAAAAATAATCTAAATTCAAGAAAGTTCAAATTCTTTTTTTTCTGAATTCTTTAATTCTTAGTGCAATTTGCCAATCCCTAACTGAAAATTGAAAAAAAGATAATGATGACACAAATTCCGAAGACATTTTCAAACATTATATTTATTAGAAAAGTGTTGCTGTAAAATGAAATGAAAAGTAACTTTTTCTGAATTGATAAATATTTGTCAAACTCAGCTCTGTAAATTCACAATAAGATTCAATTAGTGTTTTTAGTACAAAGTCCGAAAAAACGACATTTGAAATTGAAATAATGGAAAAAAATTAAAAATTAAGTTTAATTTCATAATTCTTTTAATGTTCTGATTTTGTTCAATTCATTTTTAATTTTTCTATTCTGACGATCATGCTTTAAGAAAACTTCAATGTATTTAAATACAGAGGTAAACACAAATCGAAAAAAACTCAGTTCATGACGACTCCAGCAAAAAAGATCAATTTTCTGTTCAAATCAATCTTCGCAATTTTGAAATACTTGATCAGATAGGAGTTTTTGAATAGGAATGCTGGCTAAACTAAATTGAAACTTGATAGATTAAGCGTTCTTAAGTTACCGAAACTGATCATTAGCAGAACTTTATTATACGCTCAACAAGAAAATAAGTTCGTAAACAAAAGTTAGCGAATGATATTTTCCATTCTATTAGCGGTTTTTTGAATGAACCTAAAACAAATAAATTCGAATAACGAGCCATAATTCTGGATTTTTTTTCTGATACAAAAGTATCCACTAGCTTTTATACATTAAAAAGGTAGGCTGACTAAGGAACAGTGCTAAAATATAAAAAAATTCTCAAAAATTACAGGCTTAACAAAGTTTGCCGGGTCAGCTAGTCTATACATATAAAAAGCAATTTCTGTATGTTTGTTTGTTTGTTTGTTTGTTTGTTTGTTTGTTTGTTTGTTTGTTTGTTTGTTTGTTTGTTTGTTTGTTTGTTTGTTTGTTTGTTTGTTTGTTTGTTTGTTTGTCCTCTATAGACTCAGCCGTCTTAACAGCTAGAGAGCTGAAATTTGGCATGGATGCTCATTAGGACCAGGAATGATGAAAAATGTTTTTAGATTTTCGGATGACCCCTTCTGAAGGGGGTCGTCCATACAAGACAAATATTGTTTTCGCGATATTGACGTTACTTTTCGTCGGATTGTGTTGAAAACTTGCACATGAGTGTTTTGAAAGACGAGCAATCGATTTCAGTTGTAAAGTTTTGTGTAAGGGGTCGGCCAAAGGGGTCGTCCATATTAACTGTTCGCTGTTTTTGCGATATTGACGTTATTATACATCGTTTTCAGATGAAAATTGGTACAAGATAGTTTTGAGTGACGTGCAATCGATTTGAGATATCAAATTCAGTGTAAGGGGTCGGCGAAAGGGGTCGTCCATATCGAATTTTCAGTATCTTAGTGATATTAACGTTTTTATACATCGGATTTTGATGAAAATTTGCACATAAGAGATATTAGGGACAATCAACTGATTTCACTTATCCAAACTATAAGAGGAACAGTCTACGAAATCTTAAGAAACGAAGAATCACAAGAACATTCACTTTTAGAATTCCTTAAAGAATGTAATATCTACAAAACTCTGTAGAAATTAAATAATCAAGACACGAATGCCGCAGAGATGGTAAAGTGTCTCAAATAAAACAAAAAAAAAAAAAAACTTATCCAAACTAAAATCAGGGGTCGGCCAAAGGGGTCATCCATATTAACTATTAACTGTTGATGCGATATTGTCGTTATTATATATCGGATTCAGACGAAAATTGGAACACGAGAGTTTTGAGAGATGAGCAATGGATTTCAGGTTTTGAATTGAGTGTAAGGGGCCGGCAAAGGGGGTCGTCCAAATAAACCTTTCAATATTTTTGCAATATCGACGTTATTATACACCGGATTGGGATGGAAATTTGCACACGGTAGTTTTCAAGGACGGGCAATCGATTTCAGATATCAAATGTTTTGCCAGGGGTCGACGAAAAGGGTCGTCTATATGAATTAATTTTTCACTGTTTTTAGCAATATTGACATTATTGTACAATGGATTGCTTTGAAAATTTGCAAACGGGAGTTTTGAGGGAAGGGCAATCAATTTCAAATATCAAAGATTGTATAAGAGCCCCTGAAAGGGGTTTAGCTTTTTGGCAATAATTGCGTTGTTATGCAATGATTTAGTCGAAATTTATACACGTGGTTTTTTGGCACGGTCAATTGATTCCTGATTTCAAATTTAGAAGCAGACGACAGACAAAGTGATAGTCCAATATTTTGGCAATTACATATTACTTAACCATGAATTCAGAAGTGCATCTGGAAAATGCTTGGCAATTGAATTTCATACCAACTGTTCTATATGTCATGATTCCAAGTTAAAAGCGAAACGGAGTTCGTATGGGATCAGCTAGTATATATATAGGGGAGAATGAGGATACTTGATCCCTGGGGATACTTGATTCCTTAGCTATATCTCGAAACTGGAATGTCTTACAAAGATAAAATGTTCTAGAAAAATGTGCCAAAATGAGCAAAATAACAACGCTTGTAGTTTAAAATTTTTTAACAAAATAATTGTTTGAGTAATTGAACTTTGTTTGAAAAATTTCACAAAATGTAACTTGAAGATCTTTTTTCATCACTTTAAAATGTTTCTTAGATGGGGAAGTTATGAAAAAAATATTTGTTCCAATGTATCAATCGTTCGAGCGTAAAATGAACTTCATAATGCTATATTTTCAAAGCAATGGAAAACTCTCAACTTTTTTCAGAGAAAGTTTTCTAAAATGTTGATTATGGGTATAATTGATCCCCTAGAGTTGGGTACAATTGATCCCCCTTCCAAACGGCATATTCTTATTCTGAATTGATCGTTATGATTGCTGATCACGAAATTACTAATATTTATCCAAATACTAATATTTATCAAACAATTGTCTGAAGAAAAGAGCTAAAATAATTAATTTTCTCTTAATTATAAAAAATAGCGCCTTTAAGTATGCAATGTAATTAACGTTGAGACAAAGTTATAGAATTTTCTTCTTATGTCTGCTATTAGTTGTGAAATGAGAACAAACATTACCAAAAACGTCAATTAACATTCTATCTTGGGGTTTTGTTTGATTTTTATACAAGGATTAGGGCTTCCTGAATAAAAGATCAAGTCTCCTTCAATAGGGGATCAAGTCTCCCCTAACTTCAGAAAAATCGCAATTTTTTTACTCCCACGAAAATGTTTCTAGTTCATCAACGGGTTCAAGTATCGTTCTAATTTTTGGAGCATAGAAACTTGAAGTTACAAGCTGTCAGAAAATGTCAAAGACGGCGAGTTGCTAATTTTTTTCAAAAAGATATGGTGAAAATAAGAAAAGGGGATCAAGTATCCCCACTAGGGTGGCCCAAAATTGTACTATGTCTGGGATGTTGGGGGCTCAAGCTTCAAATGATAGCTTAGGGTGTAAGAAACAATATTTTATATGGCGGCGACTCAGAAAAATGATGTTTAGAGGTCGCACTGGTTCGATTTTTGAAAAAAGGCCATTTTTTAGAAATGTTGTCCTAATAACATTTTCAGATCTTGAAAAAGTATCAAACATGTGTCTCTAATATTTTTTAAATTTTCTTTATAATGTAAGTTTTAAACTAAAAATTTATTGGGACTATTTTGGACTCTCAATTTGTATGTATGTTTTTTTTAATTACGCAATACTGTGAATTTTTGTAAAAAAAATAATTAAAATTAACAAAAAAGTGTACTTTGGATTAAGATTTTTAATCAATATTAAATTCAAAAGATGCGCGACGTTAAAATGTGTAACTTTGCAGAAGAAAGTGTATAGCTATAACTTGTCGTTTCAAAGTAATTCAAGTTTCACTGTGGAAAAAAGTCACAATTTTCAAATTTTTGCTAAGAATTGCTCTATATTATGATGTTGATGAGGTTCGAGCAATCAAGTACCAAATAAACCCCTGACATCAATTTTTTTCATCCTTTTATCGATCCTTAAATCACCAGAAAGAACCATTCCAAGTTTCTAGATTTTTTATTGATTAAAGGTCGTGTTACCCATACTTGGGTGACGGTTTGGTGAATGTGTTATGGCTACAACCACTAAAAAAAAAAAAAATAAAATCTAGAAACTAGTCATGGTTGTTTCTGCTGATTGAAAGATCGATAAAAGGATGAAAAAGTTTGATATCAGAAGTTTATTTGGTTCTTAGATTGCTCGAAACTCAACAACATCATAATATAGAACAATTCTTAGCAAAAATTTGAAAATTGTGACTTTTTTCCACAGTGAAACTTGAATTACTTTGAAACGACAAGTCATAGCTATACACTTTCTTCTGCAAAGTTACACATTTTAACGTCGCGCATCTTTTGAATTTAATATTGATTAAAAATCTTAATCCAAAGTACACTTTTTTGTTAATTTTAATTATTTTTTTTACAAAAATTCACAGTATTGTGTAATTAAAAAAATCATACATACAAATTGAGTGTCCAAAATAGTCCCAATAAATTTTTATTTTAAAACTTACATTATATAGAAAATTTAAAAAATATTAGAGACACATATTTTCGTATGTGATGAAAGAAATTAGAGAAACATGAGGTATCACAGAACGAAAGAACATAAGCCGTAAATATCATGAAAATTTCGAAAAAGATACAACGGCTCACCGACAGGACTTGAACCTGCAATCTCCGCTTCGGTACAACGGCGCGTTAGCCAATTCCACCACGGTGAACGTGATGGAACCGGCGAACACGAGCAATCGAGCTCTGCCGATCAACTGCTGGACCTTCTATCGAAACACCATGTGTATCCCGCATGTGATCTTTCCCCCTATTGATCTCTCTTGTTTCTCTAACTCCACCCATCGACTCGGGATTTTAGCCGAGCGAGCACATGGTCGATTGCTTCGGGTTTGCCGCAACTTACGGTCAGATGAAGAAGCTATCAGTGCTGCTCAAGTTTCGAAATTTTCATGATATTTACGGCTTATGTTCTTTCGTTCTTTGATACCTCATGTTTCTCTAATTTCTTTCATCACATACGAAAATGTGATCATTTTCAGGTACAAAGATGTACCAAGCGATTTCATAACATCAGTATTGATTAGAGACACATGTTTAATACTTTTTCAAGATCTGAAAATGTTATTAGGACAAAATTTCGAAAAAATTGCCTTTTTTCAAAAATCGAACCAGTGCGACCTCTAAACATCATTTTTCTGAGTCGCCGCCTTATAAAATATTGTTTCTTACACCCTAAGCTATCATTTGAAGCTTGAGCCCCCAACATCCCAGACATAGTACAATTTTGGGCCAACCTAATCCCCACTCTCCCCTATATAAAGCAATTTCTGTGGGTTTGTTTGTTTGTTTGTCCTCTATAGACTCAGCCATCTTAAGAGCTAGAGGTCTGAAATTTGGCATGGATGCTCATTAGGACCAGGAATGATGAAAAATGTTTTCAGATTTTCGGATGACCCCTTTTGAAGGGGGTCGTCCTTACTAGACAAGTATTGTTTCCGCGATATTGACGTTATTTTTCGTCGGATTGTGATGAAAACTTGCACGTGGGGGTTTTAAAAGATGGGCAATTGATTCCAGGAATTGCATTCTAGGTCAGGGGTCGGCAAAAGGGGTCGTTCATATGAACTTTTCACTGTTTTTGCAATACTGACGTTATTGTACATCGGATTCAGATAAAAATTGATACACGACCATTTTTAAAGACGGGCTATCGATTTCAAGTTTTATTTTTTGTGTGAAGGGCCAACAAAAGGGGTCGTCCATATCAACTTTTCGCTATTTTTGCGATATTGACGTTATTATACATCGGATTCAGATGAAAATTGGTATACGAGAGTTTTGAATGACGTGCAATCGATCGTTGGTATAAAATTCAGTGTAAGGGACCGGCAAAAGGGGTCGTCCATATTAACTTTTCAATATTTTTGTGATATTGTTGTTATTATACATCGGATTGAGAAGAAAATTTGCGCTCGGATATTTTTAGGGACGGGCAATCGATTGCCGATATTAAATTCTGTGCGCCCACTTAAAGGGGTCGTCCATATTAACTGTTTGCTATTTTTGCTGTATTGACGTTATTATACATCGGATTCAGATGAAAATTGGTAAACGAGAGTTTTGAATGACGTGCAATCCATTTCAGGCATTAAATTCAGTGTAAGGGGCCGACAAAAAGGGTCATCCATGTTACCTTTTCAATATTTTGGCTATATTGAGGTTATTTTACATCGGATTGAGGTGAAAATTTGCACATAGTAATTATTAGGGACGAACAATTGATTCCAATTATCCAATTTAATGTCAGAGGTCCATCAAAAGGTTTGTCCATATTAGCTATTCACTGTTTTTTTGTGATGTTGACGTTATAATGCAATGGATTTATTTAAAAATTTGCACACGAGAGTTTTGAGGGAAGAACGAGGGTTGGGACGGTCAATTTATTTCTGATTTCAATATTTGAATCAAAAGACAATAAGGGGGTCTTCCGTATTAACTGATAAATTTGTTTTGCAATAATTTTGTATCGCATCGAGACGAAAATTCATATACTGGGTTTTTTTTGGCACGGTCAATTGATTGCTGATTTCAAATTTATTAGGATACGACAGAAAAAAATGATCGTCCATATTACGTGTTCAACATATTTGTAATTATTGCCTAACAATGCATTTGGAAATGCATCTGAAAATGCCTGGCGATTGACATTCATTCAAACTGTTCATGACAAATTCTCAATTGAATGCGAAACTGAGTTCGTATGGGAATAGCTAGTTGGTTTATAATGATCGGTGGAATGAAATCATGAGTTGAGGTCAAATTTCGCTATCAGACGCCATCTTAAAATTTAAGATGGCAGCTTCAGCTGAATTATAAAATGCTGTAAATGACTAAAAGTCGCATAAAAGCCCCACAATACGGGTATTGCAGAAAAGGACAAAACTGGAAGAAGTTGAATTTCGCTACCTGACGCCATTTTGAAGACATGCAATAAAACCCGATTTAATACACTTATCAGTGGATTGGAGGCTTTCTTACAGAGTGTCAATTATCTTTGGAAATAAATGACACAATAATGGATTCCTTATTTCTGAATTATTTATTATTAATCTATAAAAAAGATTATGATTAAAGAAAATCGATAGCAAAAATTACTAAACTCAATATAAAAAAAAGGTGCCCAGTACGTTTTTTGGAGGATAAACGAACTTATATTCAACGAGTTCATTTATAATCCAAATAATTCAAACTGTTAAAGTTTGAGAGCCACATATCTCGACGCTCACTAGTGGTCAAGGGGTTAACCTCCTAAACTCTCATGCTAGATGGCGTGGGATCGATTCTCTGCTGTTTTATGAAATTTTTGTCAAATTTTTGATCGCCTTTGTAATTAATTTAGCGATTGCTGGCTACTGCTGCTGAGCAAATGGCTACCTTTTTTGGAGCCAATTTAAGCATGATATGTTCTATGGAATAGAAAAATTTTAAACAATTTTGTTTTTTTTTTTTGGTTTTGAAATAAGTCCTACAGGAAAAAAAATGCAATTTTTTGATACTAAATTCATCAAAATCGTGAAACCTAGAATAGGAGTTAATGTGTTAAGAACGTTTTTATGGAACATACAAATTCCCGGACATCATCGTAACTCGTCGAGCTGAGTCGATTGGTACCTATAAAGTGGGGTCTTGGACCCTTAATTAATGATATCCCCAACTGACCGTTCCCTATGCCTTTCTGTAAGAAAGCCAAAAAGCTTAGAGAAAAATCCTTCAAGTTCGATTGATAATTTCTGAGCCTGAAAAATAAGAACAAAAAAAATGCCTTAAATAGTTAATACATAAAAATATGCAAAACGCATGAAAATATGCAAAATTTCATTGTTTCTTCTTTTTTTTTGCTTAATTTGACTTAATTAGCTTAGCTTAGCTTTGTTGACTACTCACATCAACCTTAAATCATCGAACTCGAACATTCAAAATATTAAAAATAATAAATTCGCCCAACAAACATTTTGGCTGATTAAAGACGCCAACTCGCTGAACATAAGCTGAGGTAATGAGTGATTGCTGTTTCAGCTTGCTTGCTGAATAAAGGCAAACTGAAATGCTGTTTCAGCGTGTAGGGAAGTTTAAGTGCAGCTTATGGGAGAAATTGAAGAGTAGTTTATGTATCATTTTTTCAACCATTCCACAATGGGGAAAAAAGTGTACAAACCGCGAAGAAATTCAATATCTTTCGTCCTACATGACTCAAATCTATGAAATTATACTTTCCTTTTGTGAAAATTTCCGGAAAATCGATTGAACATAGTTTCAAACGCCGCACAGGCTTGCGAACGGAGATTTAGTGCCTTTTTAACCCCTAATTCCCCTATATTTTGTAAACATTTCAGAAAAACACTGATTCGAACCAGTGAATTTCGATTAAAAGCAGACCTATCGTGTGTAATTTTTTTTGAGGAATCGAATGAAGGCTGTTTTGGCCACCGCACGCTTCAGAAAACGGAGTTATGGCTGTTTTTACCCTCGCTTTCCCTATATTTTTCAATTATTTCTGAAAAAAGTTGGTTCGGACTTGAAATTTTTTTACCAAATGGGTTGTATCTTATGTGTTTTTTTCCGAGCAATCCAATGAAGGCTGTTTGAGTCCCCGCACACTTCGAAAAATAAAGTTATGGCTGTTTTACCTTCAATTCCCCTCAATTTTTCAAATTGTTAAGAAAACACATGATCGGACTTTAAAATTTTGAATCTATTGGGACGTATCTTGTGTGATTTTATCCGAGAAATCTAATGAAGGCTGTTTGAGCCACCGCACGCTTTGGAAAATGGAGTTATGGCTGTTTTTACCATCATTTCCCCTACATTTTTCAATAATTTCAGAAAAAAGCATGTTCGGACTTGAATTTTTTTAACCAAATGGGTTGTATCCTATGTATTTTTATCCAAGGAATCCAATGAAGCCTATTTTAGCCACCGCACGGATTGGAAACAGAAGTTTTTGCTGTTTTACCCTCAATTTCCCTACATTTTTCAAATTGTTAAGAAAAAGCATGTTCGGACTTGAAAATTTTGAACCAAATGGAACGTATCATGTGTGATTTTTTTCGAGAAATGCAACGAAGCCTATTTGACACACCGCAGGCATCGGAAACAGGAGTTATGACTGTTTTACCCTCAATTCCCTTTCATTTTTAAAAAAGTTCAGAAAAACCGTGATCGGACTTGAAAATTTTGAACCAAACGAGACTTATCTTATGCAATTTTTTCCGAGGAATCCAATAAAGGCTTTTACCCTCAATTCCCCTACATTCTTCAATGATTTCAGGAAAAATGCAGGGCAATTGAGGGTAAAAGCAGCCATAACTCCGTATTTCAAAGCGTGCGGTGGCTCAAACAGCCTTCAAAAATCCTTGTGTGATAAAATCACACAAGATACGTCCCAATAAATTCAAAATTTTCAAGTCTGAATACGCGTTTTCTTAACAATTTGAGAAATGTAGAGGAATTGAAGGTAAAACAGCTATAACTCCATTTTCCGAAGCGTGCGGTCGCGGTGGTTCAAACAGCCTTCATTCGATTCCTCGGAAAAAATTTCCACAAAATAAAACCCATTTGGTTCAAAATTATCAACTCCCAACATGGTTTTTCTGAGCTATTTGACAACTATTGGGCAATTGAGGGTAAAACAGCCATAACTCCTGTTCCTAATCCGTGCGGTGGCTCAAATATGCTTCGTTTGATTTCTCGGAAAAAATCACATAGGATACAACCCATTTGATTCAAAATTTTCAAGTCCGAACATGCTTTTTTTCTGAAATTATTGAAAATGTTGGGGAATTGAGGGTAAAAATAGCCATAACTCCATTTCCCGAAGCGTGCGGTAGCTCAAACAGCCTTCATTGGATTCCTCGAAAAAAATCACACAAGATACGTTCCAAAAGATTCAAAATTTTAAAGTCCGAACATGCTTTTTCTTAACAATTTGAAAAATTGAGGGGAATTGAAGGTAAAACAGCCATAACTTCATTTTTCGAAGTGTGCGGTGGTTCAACCAGCCTTCATTGGATTGCTCGAAAAAAACCACACAAGATACAACCCATTTGGTTAAAAATTTTCAAGTCCGAACCAGCTTTTTTCAGAAATAATTGAAAAATATAGGGGAATTGAGGATGAAAACAGCCATAACTCCATTTCTGAAGCGTGCGGTGGCCAAAACAGCCTTCATTCGATTCCTCAGAAAAAATTATACACGATAGGTCTGCTTTTGTTCAAAATTCTCTGGTTCGAATCAGTGTTTTGCTGGAATGTTTACAAAATATAGGGGAATTAGGGGTTAAAAAGGCACTAAATCTCCGTTCGAAAGCCTGTGCGGCGTTTGAAACTATGTTCAATCGATTCTCCGGAAATTTTCACAAAAGGAAAGTATAATTTCATAGATTTGAGTCATGTAGGACGAAAGATATTGAATTTCTTCAGGGTTTGTACACTTTTTTCCCCATTGTGTAATGTGCATTCCTGCTACCTTTTAAATTTTACAGACTATGATATGAACTGTGGTAAAGTTGCAATGTATAATGGCAGATACTTTGATCTGAAATTATTTTTGTTTTTCTTATAGACGTCCATTTTCCATAATTGCTTACTACCTTAATTGTAGAAAGCAGAATGGTTTACTGGGAGGATTTCATGTTCGGTTCGAAAAAAAGAAAAAAAGACCATCCCTACTTTAAACATTACCTTTCTTCGGAGTGGTTTTTTGGTCGTTTAAGAAAAATAAAATTTCACCGCGCCGCAGACTTCATGGTTGGTTCTGCGTACTGCGGCATGCGATTAAAGTTCGGGATAGGTGAAAAACCAAAATAAACAGAGAGGATAAAAAGTTGGTTTCAAAAATCGGGCTGACATTTATCATTTAATTTTTGTTAATTTTTTCGGTTGCTCCGACAATTGACTCTTAGTGACGTTTTGGCTGGATGATATCTCCAAATCCAGATGTTTAAGATAGGCTTACCAGATACTTATAGCACCCTTATAGAGAAAAGTGGGACATTCCATGAAAAAAGCTGGACATAGCCGAAAAAAGCTGGACATTTTAGAAACATGGAAAAGAACGGAAGAACAAATTTGCTTTCAAAGCAAATATGGATAAATTAAATTTGTTTAATAAATTGAATTCTCAAGAAAACTTCCATCTTTGTATACTGCGAACACTTAAGTCGAAAATGTTGTAGTTCAAAGTAATTTAAACCCCGAAATTCCAATATTTTTTTAAATTTTTATACAGTCGTTTTTTGATCATCTACCAAGTTTTTTTAATTTTACTCGTCCATTTATGCATTATTTAATTGAAAATTGTTTTTTTTAAATCGGTCGTCCTGTTCTGTTTTATCCGAAATTTGCTTTTTCTAAGCTTTTATTCAAGAGATTATATAGGAATCCGGAGAAACATCTGGAGGAAGCAACTTAAAGCATATTTGGTTCAATTGAGAAATATAAACAGCCCTAGAACGAGCTCAGAGAACGCTTAACTGAACCAGATTTTTATGATATATTTAACACAAACTTTAGAAAAAGTTCGGTCCGGCCCGGTTGCCCGGATTTTGTAAAAAAAGCCACAGATTTTTCACTTTTTTCCAAACCTGAATAAAAATACTCCAATTAAGTTATTAGAACTTTATACAGAAATAATACATGACAAATGATCAGAATGTTAAGTTGAATTATTTAAAGCTTTTGATTTTATGCTTAGAAAGCATTATTTCGGATTCGTGCGCTATGCATTTAAGCAAGTTGTGGATATGCATATTGTTTATTGTCCGGGAGTTCATTGCCTACTCAAAGGCACTAATTTTGAACGAAAATTCCCGATTAAAATCGTGAATGTACTCGTGATTCCTTCAATTGGGATTCATCCTTTGAAACATTCAACAAAGCCAAAGTGAAGTGTTGTGCAACGAATGCATAAAAAGATGTATCCTTCTCTTGTATTTATAAGAATACAATCTTCATGTATCGAAAGAAATAAGTTAATTTGTAGTAATTTGAAATTACTACTTTTTTTTTAAATATTTTCTTTAAATCTAAACATTGCGATATATTTTGGGTCAATTTTGAGCCTTGTACCACCCACAAAAATTTTTAACGCATTTTTTCAGACGTTAATTTCTTCGAAAACATAATTTACTTAGCAGGGGCGGTGAGTTCAGAAATTTGCAAAAAAAGAGCAATGAGTAAAAAAAGCTTAAAAACGACTAGTGTAGTTAATTAAATTGTCTTTCATTAAGAAATGCATAGGATTTTTAGATGCTTTCTGCCATAATCGCGACTTACGATTAGAAGTGTATCAAGAAATTCATTATTGAATTTTTTAAAGGTTATCACAATAAAACAAATTTAATCCCTTCATATCAAAGATTTTAATTTTTCTATTCATTTGTTTTTCAGACAGTGAAATACTTTACCGAAAACATAATTGAAAAAAAAAAGTTTTTACCTGTCTTTGAAACATATGTACATGTCTGTTTTCAATGGGATTTTTTTTTTGAAAAATCAAAAATTTAATTTTATTATTTTAATTCGCTTATTTGAAACGGCTCGTACCGTAGGTTTTAAAGAGCCAATGTCTGATTTGTGTAATTACATTTCATAGTTTTTTTAAAGATATAGATACAGTGAAGAAGAAAGTAGTAGTTATAAACGGAGATCAACAGCTTTGAGAAAGAGGTAGATTTCGAGCATGTAATCAATGTCTATCGCAGCTAATACATCTCTCACTGGGGTGTTGGGTGGTTTTCTTCGGGCCCGAAGGGAGTCTATTAAATTCGTTTTGGCGACAAGATGGTCCTCACACGACCAAACAATATGCTCGATGTCATGGTAACTTTAAAAAAAATTTAATTTTATCAACCCTCTTTAAAGCAACCCCACCTTTAGACGTGGTTTATTAAAATCAGCATAAAACCAAAGCGAATCATTATTGTAATTTACTTTTTTGTCCACAATACTCCAAATGATGTTAATCTAACAATTCATATTAATGGCAACTGTATGACCAGTAATTGTCAAAAATTACAGCTAATAAAAGCTATAAAACTTGAGAAAACTGGAATTGGACACATTTTAGGAAGTTTTATCATTTTGTAGGCATTAGAAATTTCTGGGTCTTGTGTTTTTGATCTCAAGTATCTAAAATCTCAAGGATTAGAATTTACAACCATTATGGATTTTTTTTTGAAAAAATAGCTTCATATTTTATCAAGAAAAGAAGGAATAAAAATCCCGTCTAAAGAAAGCATTCCAGATTACCTGGTTTCTTCCGGGCTTGCCCAAAATTCAAGGAAAAATTCAAAACGAGATAGATTCGGACCTGATTCCCGAAATTTATGAAAAAATTACCGGTTCTTGCCCCGAGTTATTCTCATAATTTGCTAAATTTACCAAAAAATTCAAATTAAGCAATGATGTGCTTTGATTTTCGTGTATAAAAACGAATTCTTTAGAGTTATATCCAGCAAAATTGATAAGAAATTGATTTTGGAAGCGTTGATCTGAATTTGATGTGCTTCAAAAAATAATTAAAGTTCAACTGATTTTAATCTTATTTTCCCTTAATTTTGTTCAAATAATGGATAAATTTTTCCCAGATCTGTCCGGATATTGTCGGGTTTTTAATGGAAAATTTGGAATCAAATGCTCGGTTGTGCCAAGTTTTTCAAGAAAAAAAAACCAAAATTTCCCGGCCCAGACACGTACTAGAAAAAATCGGGAATGCTTAGTCAAAAGGGATAGGAAAAACGACAATAACTTGACAAAAATGTTCAATATTTGAAACCGAAAACGTACTGAAATTAAGCTCTTTAGCCCATGTGGTTATACAACTTTTGAAAAAAATATTGTTTTTTTGAATAATTAAGTTTGTCGTGGAACAAAAGTTGTATGTTATCATAAAACAAAACTTCTGTGAATTTTACTACGAAAAAAAAAATTGGTTTTAGTGGGTTAACGTTAAATAATTGTTACAATGTTAACAAAGGATAAGAAAGTTAGACGTGGATTGTTTTCTAAAATTTCAAGGACATCAATGTCTTATCACCCAATCCAGCAAACTAGCCTCGGAGCTCAAGCAGCTGATACTTCTTCTCGTTCTCCAGCTTCGCCTTCCAAAATCGGCACTCTCAAGGATCACGTTTCAATATGGTTCAATTAGCTCTGACATATTTTCCATCAAAGGGATCAAAGCGAAATCCAATGTTTTAATTAAGCCATAAATATACGCTCTCTTGCGCCCGATGACTCTCAAGTTTGATGAAAAATCTCACCGGATCTGAACCGATTGTAGCACTACGTACAGGGATACACAAAATATAAGCAGACACACACACACATACAAAAACGCACACACATACACACTCACACAGAGAGGATGAAAATGCAAGGAGGAAAAAAAGTCGTTCAATAGTCAATCAACAAATCCAAATGGCCAAGCAAAAATCGAACACACGGCTACGATGAAGAAAAGGGGCTGGTCCAAATAGTGAGCAACTGTTTGGGAAAGTTTTTTTCTTTTCCTAATTTACACAGCATCAAAAAATGTCCTACAAGTGACGGAAAAGCAATCTACGGGAAGCCTAAGGTGGAAAGCTTTCGATTTGATTGAGTTATTGACTTTTGCGAATAGAGCTAAGCTTTATGTCTATATGTTTTACTTGTATGTATGTTTTCAGAGTAGGGTCACACCGTTCCAGATTTGGCTAGCAAAGAACTTGGTTCTTACCCTTTTTTGCCTTCCGGAAAACGAGCGGATATCCTTAAACTTTTTCCACACTTGGAAAACTGGGGCACACGTTTTCAGGAAAAGGAGGAATTTCAAAGTTCGACTGATTTCGGTGGTTCATAGTGGCTCGGAAATTTTTTCAATCGATTTTCCCAAGCACACTCACAGCTTTTGCTTTTGCCAATTCTCAGATCCTTTCGATAAGGAAAACCCCTTTTTACACTTGTCTCGGGGAAACCACAGTTAAAAAATCACTTCCAAATGAATCCCACAAACATCCACTTCGGTAGAAAACTTTCCAACTGCGACTTGGCCACCGATCGACCTGACCGAAAAAAAGCAAATTCACTTCTTCCGGAGAATGCAGATGCGATGCGAAAAAACACGTCCCTGTTCTGGCCTCGCTGCCTTCGAAATGATAATGGAGTCGAACAAATTGCTCTCTCTGGCTGATGGAAGAGGTCCTTTTGAGTTGTTTTTTTTCTTCCCAGGGGGAGGGGATGTTTTTTTTCTCAGCATCAGATATGTCGCGATTTTGACAGAATTCGATGACAGGAAGTAACCTTCCCGAATAGGGGCAACTTTTCTAGACATATAGGATGTGGAGCCTAGAGCCCTTTAGAAATGTTTTCACCCCAAACAGTGAAATGCGCAGGCTTCAATTTTCACGAAAGCTTTTATTCAAAATTATTGTGCTTTTGTGGAAACGCATGGTTGTTCAACGAACGTGAAGTATAATAACGGACTTATTTTGGTCCAGGCGACTTATTTTGGACCACCTTGTCTCCTTGAGCTTTTTTATAAAGCAACTAATAATGATAAAAATTAGTGCATTACATTAAGTGCCCGGGCTTCAAAAATATTTGCTAAAAAATTTCATGATTAATTGTTTTATAGGAGAGCTAGACAAGGTGGTCCAAAATAGGTCCTCTGGTCCAAAATAAGTCCGTTAACCTAGGTGTTGTCAAACCTGAAAGGCATTAAAAGTTTAAAATCTATGGTTCGATAAAATGTATATGATTGTACAAACTTCTTCATTGGGTTTTAAAGTAAATTTTCAATCGATCGTAGCACATTGGAATACGATGGAAATATTTCTAAACAAACAACATCTTGAAATGCTTTTACTACAAGATTCTTGAAAATGATTATCAAACAAAGCTGAAGTATTCACAAAACGTGTGTTTCTGTTATTTTTAATCCTTAAGTCAGCACGTAGTTCGGTAGACGCAGCCCGTGGCGTAGAGGACAGCCTTCTAGTCTTCTAAGCCAATGGTCATGAAATCGAATCCCGGTCACGGCAAACATATTCAGTACACTTTCTGTGGGTTGTTGGTTTTAGCATTTGCAAGATGCTAGCCATCATATCCTAGACAAATATACGTTTAAAGTTAAGTGGAAGGAATCTCTTCTAGGAAACATGTAGATATTTTTTTTGTGTTCGTTTAAAAAAACACACAATTGCTAGATAAGTTGAAATTTCCATTTTAAAAAACTGAGCCAATGCTACCCGAGATAAAGATAAGTTTATCTATATATAGGACGTTTCGGCTTCTCAGTCATGTAATTTTGAACAAAAACTAGAAACAGCACATTTTCTCAGTGTCCTACGTTTCGGCCATGATCTTGGCCATCATCAGGGATATAGAGAGTGTACAGTTTGTCAAATGGTGGGATCCCGTATTGTTGTTGTTTTTTCCTTTTTTTCCTTCCGATCAGTGTAAATTGAATAATTAATCACTTTTGAGAAATGTTACGGTTGTTTTTAAATTGTCTGTCTTCTAGCTATCACTTCTCATTGGATGTTTTATCTGTGGTTACAATCTCCAATAATTGTAACCAACAATTTCCGTGTATTTGTTCGCTTGTGTGATTGTCTTTAATATTCTCTGCCGCCTTAAAACCTAGAGAGCTGAAATGTGGCATAGGTGTTAATTAGGACTAGGATTGATAAAAATGTTTTTAGATTTTCGGATGACCCCTTTTGAAGGGGGTCGTCCATACAACACAAATTTTGTTTTAGCGATATGATACATCGGATTGAGATTCGCACATGAGGGATGGGTATTTGATTTCAGGCATCAGATTTGTGTAACGGACCGGAGAAAAGGGTCGTCCATATCACCTGTTCACTGTTTTGGCGATATAGTCGTTGTTAAACACCGGATTGAAATGAAAAAATGGCACACGGGAGTATTGATTACAATTATCCAATTTCGGGTCAGGTGTCGGAAAAAGGGGTCGTCCATATAACCTAATCACTGTTTTTGTGATATTGACGTTAATATACATTGGATTAAGATGAAAATTGTCACACGGAAGTTTTCTGGAACGAATAATCGATTTCAGGTATCAAATTTGGTGCAAAGGGTCTGCAAAAGGGGTCGTCCATATAAACTGTTTTAGGTTTTTAGATATTGACGTTATTATGCATCGGATTAGGATTGAAAATTCCACATCAGGGTTTTAAGAGACGAGCAATTAAATGGATGTAAAAATTAGCACACGGGGTTAGCTAAGACTAAGACGAATCGATCCGTATTGTGGAACTATAAGTTAAAAGTTAATGCATAGGATGGATGAAGAAAATAGGTGCACAGTTATTTATTGGGAATTTTGAGTATTCAATTTCGGATAGTCATGCAACAAATAGCGTGACTTTCATGAACCAGCAGCTGTTTTTGGATATTTTTGTGGAAATTATACCAGGGTGGCCACTCAAAATCAATTTTCCATTTCCCGCATTTTTCTCGTCTTTTTTTCCGCATGGTCTCACGAAATTCCCGGTTTTATACAACCGAAAACCAAACAAAATTCCGAATACTCATTTTTGAAACCATAATCGATTGAGCTTTCTATTAGTGATTGTTGCCGCGACTTCGACTGGCCCATAGGGGCTAACTCGCCGCACACTGCTGTTACGATGACAGCGAAACGTCAACGAGAAGGAGATAGATTGACGTACAGAAAATAACCTGATTCGAAAAAGTTCCTTCGTCATCCTTACCAAGTCGAAAGTCGGTTGAGTGGAATTTTCAAGTTTATTTCCTATTTTTATATAATTAAATTACTTTTTGTTCACGTTAAGGTGTAAGTAGCATATTAAATTTTTTGTAGTTCTTGCGATTATTGAATTGTGTCCCACGTAGATCGTTTCCCGGCGTTTCTAGACTGAGCGACTGAAAACCTGTGGAAGAAAAGTAAAAAGGAAGAATTATCAAATAAATTGTGAGTAATTGTAACTTGCTTAACTTACCTTCTTAAATAAAGTAGAATTTCCGTAATCTAGTCCGCTCAGGAAGTTGTGCGATCGCGTGATTGTTTGGAACTGCGGAAAAATAAGTAGGACACTCGATGTAAGTTTAGTATTAAGTCTAACACAAAATCTGTGAATTAAAAGAAACCTTTAGCTTTTAGCTACACCCAGCAAAAAACGGAGTTGCTTAAAAGGGTCCGAAAATCGTTCCAACAGTGATAAATAATTTTTAAATGGTTTATGTTTCAGTTATGTTTATCAATTAAACTACAAATCATTGGATTGATACGCAGGTTTTTTTTAATTATTAATTGATTGAAATATGTTTGCTTATCATTCTTCAATTTTATTTGTATCTCAGATATTTTGAGGTATTTTAATTTTTTCGTCCATCAAGCTTACCTCTCTGTGAGCGTCGTAAAGCACCATCAAATTTTTTCGCTTCCAGTTCCTTAGCCTTTTTTTCTGCCTCTCGCTTCCGTTTCGCTATAGTTTCTTTCAGATTCTCCTCTATTTTTTTTTTTTTTGCTTTCAAGGACTCGACATATCTCGAGTGAGAATTGCGGGCAAACTGGATTAACGATTTCGTTACCGTTATAGCTGTAACTCCCCCTGAGATGTTGATTCCGTCGTATTCGATACTTGGGCTGTCAGACTCTCTTCGGTTTGGTTTTCAACTAGGCATTTGACGTTAACCGAAAAGCCTCTTTCCATCGACGCGTTCGTATGAGACAAAATTGGAATTTCTTCAATAAGGTCGTTAAATTGAAAAACTCCTTTTTTGATTCACCTATAAGTTCCATCCAAAAAATGTCCAATCGTTGTGTTTTTCTTCGATATCCCGAAAATGATGTTTTTATTGAAGCTATTGCACATCATTGTCCGAATTCGTCCTTAATTTTATCGGCAAAAGCTCCACTTTAGTGTTGCTTGTCAACAAGTACTTCTAGACACTTGTCTTAACGTTTTTTGGCAATATCTGGATTGTGTGCAATCACACTCACGATAAATACCGAGTGATGGGATAAGTCAAGAAAGCTCGTATAGCCATTTTATTCAAAAATCCACAGTAAAGCAAACGACAGCTATTTTTGAATACAAGGATATCCTTGTCGGGAACCTGACCCGACTTTTGCTTTCTTAATTGCCAATTTATTTGAGAATCCAATTTCTAAGCTTTCAGGAGGTAGAACATTTATTTCTGAGAGTTCAATTCTAATAAGCGTTTTTGATTTTACGTTTAGTCGTTCAGGCTTTACAACTTTCTCCATCAATGCTCTTACAAGCCCGGTTAAATCATCGAAGGAGAACGGAATCATCTGTGTGATACTCGCGTAAAAAGGACTCAACAGTCGAAGCGGCCGTAACCATTTTTGTCCCAGCAAATAATCATCTACAGCTTTAGCAACAATGTCGAATACCTTCGACCGGGAAATTGATGGAAAACTCCGCTCTCAATTTGGATGGTTTTCCTTAATCTTTTTCTCCTCCTTTTTTTTCCCTCGTCGACAAACCGTTTGAGGTACGGTAGCATTTTGGCAGCACGTTCTTTTTCCATCCACCGAACGTCACAAAATTTTAACGGAAATATAGTTGAACCCGTTACTGTAGTATAATCTGCCCTTTTAAGTGGAATGTTTTTGAACAGGCTATGCAACGCCCTCAAAAATTCATCCAAATTCTATTCACTTTTACTCAGTCCCTCCTTGAACGAGTTATGTCCAGTGTGAAATCCACAGCTCCCAATGGTGAGAATCTCATACGCCGGATTCGAAGCAAGTTCTTGAACCTCGCTAGTTAGTTCCTTGAGCATTTTCCAATTTACTGCTGGACCATCCCTGGAACACTGGATCACTCGTTTCAGTAGATCAGGATTTTTAGAAAAACATAGTTTCACGCCATTCAGAAGGTCATTTGAGCGCGTCGACGATAAGAATGTAGAACCAATATACCTTGCTTCAACTAGGTTTCTGTTTAGATTCCAGAAGCGCACACCAATATCCATTTGTTGCTTCTACCTACCTACCTAAGGGTCCGGCGCCGATTGACCGACGCATAGGGCTGAGATAAAAGATTTCCACTGCTGGCGATCCGAAGCCAGCGTCTTCACTTGCTGCCAGCCAAGGTTCTCGTCAACTGTGCGGATTTCAGCGGCTAGACTTCGCCGCCACGAGCTTTTGGGCCTGCCTCTTCTTAGATGTCCTTCTGGATGCCAGTCAAGCGCCTCTCTGCAAATCTCGTTTTCATCTCTTCGCAGCGTGTGCCCAATCCATCTCCACTTACGTTCCCGAATCTCGATTTCTAGCGCCTTTTGATGACACCGGCGATGAAGTTCAACGTTTGAGATCCAGTTGCCAGGCCACCAAGCGCGGATGATGTTCCGCAGGCAGCGATTCACAAAAACTTGCAGTTTTCGCGTCGTCACCGCATATGTGCACCAAGTTTCACACCCGTACAGCAATACTGATTTGACGTTTGAGTTGAAGATTCGGATCTTAGTTCGTAGAGAGATCTGGCGTGAGCGCCAGATGTTTCGGAGACTCGCAAACGCAAATCGGGCTTTTCTGATCCGGGTTTCGATGTCCTTCTTGGTACCACCATCAGGCGTAATCTGGCTACCAAGATACTGGAAGCACTCCACTGTCTCAACCTGTTGTCCAGCTACCACGAAATTGGAACGATTTTCTGTGTTGATCTCCATCGACTTGGTCTTTCCGACATTGACTTTGAGACCTGCTGCCTTGGAGATTTGGGTGAGGTCGTCGAGTTTGTTCTGCATGTCTTGTTGTCTTTGGGCGAGCAAAACAATATCGTCAGCCAGGTCAAGGTCGTTCAGTTGCTCCATTGTTGACGTATTCCGACAATCCTCGGTTCGGTGCACAGTCGATCGATTCAGTCAGAATCTCATCCATTACGATGAGAAAAAGTAGCTAGCGGTGATTAGATACATCCTTGTCTCACTCCAGCAGTTACCGGGATTGGTTCGGACAAGACACCATCGTGCAAGACCTTGACGTACTGTGCTCCGATGAGATGGACTAGTTTCTCTGTGACTCCTCGTCGCCTTAAAGCCGCCCAGATGTTTTGTATGTATGTATGCATGTATGAAAACCCACCAGTGGCTGATAGGTCTTTCGACCCGAGGCGGTACGGGAAGTCTTGATCGCATATTCAAATATTGTTCATGCTTAACTCATCAACAATAATTGCAGCACAACCAAGGGGTCCGTTACCACTGGCTTGGGACAGGTTTGACTCATCTCACTCCCTGCAACTGTTAGAAACAAATAAAGAATTCTGAAAAGGTTCTTAAGTACCCTTCTCATGATTCTAAATTTGTCGAGATACTCCGGCTGGCTTGAACCCACAATCCATTGTATATTAGTCTTCCGATCGTTTGATGTCCTGGCCAACCCCCGCTTAACCTCATAATAGAGTTAAGCTATTTTGAACATATGAAAAAAAAAAACACTTTTTACATCTTAGCTCTTTTTCATTTGAAAAGGCTACATGTTGAAAGGGATAATTTCCGGGAATATTTAAAAGACAGGAATAGGCAAGCCTGCAGCCAAATCCGCCAGTTGCCAACAATCACTCTTCTTGCACTTACCGGGGATTGACCAACGTGTGAAAGGGTTTGAGAAACGGCTAGTGATCAACAACACCCGCCTTGCGAGCAACAGCAATTGTTCAGCAACATTAAGGACCCGTTAAAGTTCAACGAGTTCGAAATTGAAGGTTCGGCACCACCATTGCCACCCGGTTCACCACGTACGATCTTTGAGCCCCAAGACATCCCGTAGTAGCATTTTTTGTTTGCCGACACCCTCTTCGGGTATTTTGGATTTCTTGATTCGTGTCACCCTCTCGTCAAAGTCGACCCGAGGTTTTTCGTAATTGTACTATACTAGCCAACCAAAAAAGGCCGCATGAGGCACATCCTCACCAGAATCCCCGTGGCTTGATCAGGAATTCGAGGGCTGTTGTAGCTAGCCCTTTTGGTCAGCTAATAATAAACTGGCCTGTTGCGAAGCGTTGATGTTACTTCCCGAAGCATTGCTGATACTGATTGCATTGGTTGCAGAGGACACTATACTTCTGCTGTTAGCTTCCCAACTAGATCTTATACTCACAAATGATGTATCAAATGTGTTACGATTTAACCAAATAGATTTTCCTGTTCTTTCCAACCACGATTTATTATTTGTTGCTATTAATCATAGTAAAAATCAACCCAATTGTCCAACAGAATTTCGTGATTATAATCGAGTAAACTCTGTTTTACTGAATCGAGAGCTGAATGCTTTAGACTGGACAAACTTATACAGCATTAATGATCCAAGTATTTTACTCAACACTTTTAATCAGAGAATCAATCAATTACTCGAAACCTGTGTTCCTCTTAGACGTGTAGGCGCTAAACGAGCAAACCCGTGGTTTAATAACACAGTTTCAAGAGCAATTGTTAATCGTGATTTAGCATATAGAGAATGGAAAAAAATAGAACTGAGGAAAATCATACAATTTACAAAAACCTACGTAATCAAACGAATATGTTGATAAATAGAACCAAACAAGAGTTTTACAAGAATTTTATAAATACTCAACTCCCTACAAAAGTACTCTGTTAGAGACTTAAGGCCACTGGAGTTGGTAAGCAGTGTGCCGACACTTTCAATAACTTTAATGCCAACGAAATAAACGAGAATTTTGCAAAAGCTTTCACAAGTGATAACGTTAGCACCAGTTATGCAATGGCCAGTAGTCAAATAAATAGATTCTCTTTTCAAGATGTAACTGAAGATCAAGTAAAATATGCGCTGTTTGCTTTCAAATCCAATGCAATAGGACTCGAAAATATTCATTTAAGATTTATGAAATTAATATGGCCGTTTATTGTTCAACCTGTCACACATATTTTTAACGAAATTATTCATACAACAAATTTTCCAAGTGAATGGAAAAAATCGAAGATTATACCCATAAGAAAAAAGCCTGTCAACACTTTAGAGAACCTACGCCCCATAAGTATTTTGTGTTCAGTGTCAAAAGTTTTCGAGTTTGTAGCCAAACATCAACTGTGCAATCACATTAATGTATATAAACTACTCAGTAATTTTCAATCTGGTTATAGAGAAAAACATAGTACAATAACAGCGATGCTAAAGATTATTGGTGATGTTGGGGTTGTGCTAGATAAAGGAAATTCAGTTATTCTGATTATGCTTGATTATTCAAAAGCTTTTGATACAATTTTTCATAAGTTGCTATATATTATTATGGATTCTCATTGAATGCTGCCAATTTGCTTAAATCGTATCTAAACGGTAGATCTCAAGCTGTTTTTAATAATAGAGAATACTCACGATTCATACCAGTTACATCTGGGGTACCTCAGGGGTCAATTTTACGGCCTGTTCTTTTCACATTGTATATAAATGATCTGCCTACTGTATTCAAGCATTGTGAGATACATATATTTGCAGACGATGTTCAACTGTACTTCGATTGGAGTGACTGTAATGTAGAAGAAATCACAAGTAAGATTAATGAAGACTTATCAAGAGTCAGTAAATGGTCTTCAAAGAACATGCTTTCACTCAATTCCTCCAAAACTTGTGCCATTATGTTCAACAAAAATTGTAATTTTCTCCCATGTATTACGCTGAATAATCTTCCAATAGTTTTTGTTGACACAGGCATAAGTTTGGGCTTCCGATTCCTGTCAAATTTCCAGTGGGATGCTATTTTACAAACACCATGTGGAAAAATATACAATGCTTTGCGTTCTTTACGGCAGAGTGACTCTATAGTAAGCATTGAAACAAAAATTCGACCCTTTGAAAGCTTGATTTATCCACATTTTTTGACATGTGGTTTTCTGATGCTACAAGCTACAGCGCAAATGCTTAATAGATTACGTGTTGCATTGAACTCTTGTGTTTGCTATGTTTTCAATTTGAACAGTTTTTCCCACGTTTCTCATCTCCAGTGTCATCTTATCGGCTGTTCATTTGAAAATTTCATTTAGTTTAGATACTGTATGTTGCTCCATAAGCTTATCGAAAGTAAAACTCCAGGATATTTATATGATAAATTAACATTCGCTAGAAGTACTCGGTCAAGAAAATTAATAATACCACAACATCGCACCGCAAAATACGGCGATTCATTTTTCGTAAAAGGCGTATCTTTATGGAACTCATTACCTAATGATGTGACGATAGAAAAAAGTTAAGAAGTTTTTAGAAAAAGATGTCTAGAGCATTTTAGTGTTTAACTTGTTGAAAAATTATAAATTGTGAAAATGGTATTATATTCGATAACTCTCATTCTATGTACCGCAAACAAACTGTTGTAACAATTAAAAAAGATGTAAGTCTTAAGTTACAGAAATAAATAAATAAATAAATAAATAAATAAATAAATAAATAAATAAATAAATAAATAAATAAATAAATAAATAAATAAATAAATAAATAAATAAATAAATAAATAAATAAATAAATAAATAAATAAATAAATAAATAAATAAATAAATAAATAAATAAATAAATAAATAAATAAATAAATAAATAAATAAATAAATAAATAAATAAATAAATAAATAAATAAATAAATAAATAAATAAATAAATAAATAAATAAATAAATAAATAAATAAATAAATAAATAAATAAATAAATAAATAAATAAATAAATAAATAAATAAATAAATAAATAAATAAATAAATAAATAAATAAATAAATAAATAAATAAATAAATAAATAAATAAATAAATAAATAAATAAATAAATAAATAAATAAATAAATAAATAAATAAATAAATAAATAAATAAATAAATAAATAAATAAATAAATAAATAAATAAATAAATAAATAAATAAATAAATAAATAAATAAATAAATAAATAAATAAATAAATAAATAAATAAATAAATAAATAAATAAATAAATAAATAAATAAATAAATAAATAAATAAATAAATAAATAAATAAATAAATAAATAAATAAATAAATAAATAAATAAATAAATAAATAAATAAATAAATAAATAAATAAATAAATAAATAAATAAATAAATAAATAAATAAATAAATAAATAAATAAATAAATAAATAAATAAATAAATAAATAAATAAATAAATAAATAAATAAATAAATAAATAAATAAATAAATAAATAAATAAATAAATAAATAAATAAATAAATAAATAAATAAATAAATAAATAAATAAATAAATAAATAAATAAATAAATAAATAAATAAATAAATAAATAAATAAATAAATAAATAAATAAATAAATAAATAAATAAATAAATAAATAAATAAATAAATGAATAAATAAATAAATAAATAAATAAATAAATAAATAAATAAATAAATAAATAAATAAATAAATAAATAAATAAATAAATAAATAAATAAATAAATAAATAAATAAATAAATAAATTAATAAATGAATAAATAAATAAATAAATAAATAAATAAATAAATAAATAAATAAATAAATAAATAAATAAATAAATAAATAACAATTGCTAAATAGTTTTAGCTTCAAAATACAAATGAAATTTTACCTTCACACATTCTCCTAGGCCCTCCCACTATATCCATTTAAATTTTTTCTACAAAGTTAACCATTTTATAGGGTTCCTATCCGTTTTTCCGATACGGGCTTACTCTTGGAAAATGTCCTTATTTTTTAAATATAAAACATTTATCATTAAATGACTAAAGAAATAGCACTAAAACTATACATATAAAAAGAAAAAAAGTTGTTCTTTCACATTCAACAACCCGTTTGCTTCTAAATGCTTTTTGGTGTCATCAAGAGAGCTGATTGTTTGCGAGCCTTGGAAAAATAGATATTTTAGGATTTTGAAATTACATCTTTACTAACAGAAAAAAATTCAAACAGAAACCAAATTTTGCCTATTTGATGTATGTATGTATGTATTTCTAACACTCAGTTAGCAAGGTACAGCCGGGTAGCAGCGAGCAATTTTTGCTTCGTAACTTGTCCAAGATTCATCAACTATAAAATTCCAGAATGACTTTGAGTGGACTATTATTAGGGAGAAGAAATGTAAGCAGATGCACTTACATTTCTAAGTAGGGAAAGGGATAAAATTGTCTCCACCGAAAGAACATATCAAAATTATGTAACTTTTCATTCGAGCCGTTATAAAGCTAAGCGCTCCACTGGGTGGGGAGACGATCCCTTGCTGGTGAGGTAGCCCAATGCTTTCCTCAAGAACCGTTTCATTTGAGTGCCCGGAAGGGACCCCCCAATACCCCAGAATGTATTATAAATTTATAAGCAATAGCAATGAATTACCTGTTGAATGTTTTTTGATGGAAATATTTTATTTTATTACTCTAGAACACCTTAATCACAATTTCCACATTCCGTATTTTGAAAATTTGATTCCTTAGTTTCGAATATTTTTTTCAAAATATTTATAAATTACCAAAGTTAAATTTTCAAATATTCGAGTAATAGGTATTACATTTAATTTTCCAAATTTCAGCATATTTTTTTTTTTAAATTTGTGTTTGTTAAATTTGGTATGCTCAATTATCTTACCATCCAAATTCCATATGATTTATTTTGTTATCTTCTAAAATTGATTAATTGTCTTAAAAATATATTAAGTATACAATTTCCTGAATGTTTTTTAGTTTCTAGAAAAAAAATTTCTTAAAAAGTTCAATTGATTGAATTTCTAAAAATTCCAATTTTTAAATTTTTGAGGGTTAAAATTTTCTTAAAAGAATAAATCAGAATCCAATATTTTTAATTTCCAAACAATCAATGATTTGAATTTCAATTGTTATTCTTCCGTTTTTTCCGCTTTGATATGAAAAATTAGTCATGTTCTAAAAGAATACAAAAAAAGGGAACACTCTATGTGATACTCAGCTAATAGGCTTTCAAACGTAGAAAACAGATTTCACAAATCCGGAAGCAGCGTCTTCACCTGATTCCAGTCAAAACTCTCGTTGACAGTTCGTATTTCGGCGGCTAGGCTTCGCCGCCACAAGTTTTTGGGTCTGCCTCTTCTTCGATGTCCTTCTGGATTCCATTCTAGCGCCTCTCTGCAAATCTCGTTCTCATCTCTTCGCAGCGTGTGCCCAATCCATCTACACTTACGTCCCTGAATCTCGATTTCTAGCGCCCTTTGATGACACCGGCGATGCAGTTCCTCATTTCAGATCCAGTTGCCAGGCCACCAAGCGCAGATGATACTCCGCAGGCAGCGATTCACAAATACTTGAAGTTTTCGTATCGTTACCGCATATGTGCACCAAGTTTCGCACCCGTACAGCAATTCGGATTCGACGTTTGAGTTGAAGATTCGGATTTTCGTAAGTAGAGAGATCTGGCGTGACCGTCAGATGTTTCGGAGACTCGCAAACGCAAATCGGGCCTTTCTGATCCGGGTTTCGATGTCCTTCCTGGTACCATCATCAGGCGTTATCTGGCTACCAAGAAACTGGAAGTACTCCACTTCTCAATTTGTTGCCCAGCTACCATGAAACTGGACGGATTTCCTGTGTTGATCTCCACCGACTTGGTCTTTCCGACATTGACTTTGCTGCCTTGGAACTTTCGGTGAGGTCGTCGAGTTTGCTCTGCATATCTGGTTGTGTTTGAGCGAGCAAAACAATATCGTCTGCCAGGTCAAGATCGTTCAGTTGCTCCATTGTTGAAGGATTCCACGGCAATCCTCGGTTTGGTGTACAGTCGATCGATCCAGACAGAATCTCATCCATTACGATGAGAAAAAGTAGCGGTGATAAGATACATCCTGGTCTCACTCCAGCAGTTACCGGGATTAGTTAGGACAAGACACCGTCGTGCAAGATCTTGCACGAAAATGCTTCGTACTGTGCTTCGATGAGATGGACTAGTTTCTCTGGGACCCCTCGTTGCCTTAGAGCCGCCCAGATGTTTTCATGGTTAAGTCGCTCGAATGCTTTTTCGAAATCAACGAACACCAGCAGAAGAGAGTCCTGGAATTCGTTGATTTGTTCCAGTATGATTCGTAGCGTTGTGATGTGGTCCACACATGATCGTCCGGATCGGAATCCAGTTTGTTGCCGTCGGAGTGTAGCGTCGATTTTCTCTTGGATCCTGTTCAGAATCACTTTGCAGAGTACTTTGAGGGTTGTACATATCAACGTTATGCCTCGCCAGTTACCGCACTCTGTCAGGTCTTCTTTCTTTGGGACCTTTACGAGGATACCCTGTATCCAGTCGGCCGGGAATGTTGCAGTATCCCAGACGTCAGCGAAAAGACGATGCAACATTTGTGCTGACAGGGCAGGGTCGGCTTTCAGCATTTCAGCAGGGATGCAATCGATCCCAGGCGCTTTGTTGGATTTCATGTTTTTGATTGCATCTTCTATTTCAGCCAGCGAGGGCGCTTCCGAGTTGACGCCATTTATGCGACTTACTGTTGGCACTTCAAGCTGCGGGTTCTGTTGGCCATCGCTATTCGTGACTCGGAAGAGTTGTTCGAAGTGCTCAGTCCATCGTTTGAGCTGATCTGTTCGATCGGTCAATAACTGACCTGCTCGGTCTTTCAGCGGCATTCTTGCATTAGTCCTTGCACCACTGCACTGAGGCGGCGAGAAATGTCATAAAGTAATCGGATATCTCCATTGGAGGTGGCTCTTTCCCCCTCTTCGGCTAGGGAGTTTGTCCAGGCTCTCTTGTCTCGTCTACAAGCTCGTTTAACTGCCTTTTCCAGCTCCGCATATCGTAAGCGGGCGGCTGCTTTGGCTGACCCGGTACATGCCTGCTCAATTCCGACTTTCGCCTTTCTCCGATCATCGACCATCCTCCAAGTTTCATCCGACATCCATTCACTCCTTCTTCCACAAACTTTACCGAGAGTACCATGGCTCGTCGTGATAAGACATTCTTGATTCCACACCACTGTTCTTCGACTGTTCCGTCTGTCGGCAGCTCCGAGGCTCGGGATTCTAGCTGTTCAACGTATGCCCTTTTCACCTCTGGATTCTCCAACCGGCGGACGTCGTATCGACACCCGACTTTCTCCTCGCACCGTTGGACACACGCAACTCTCAGTCGTATCTCGCCAAGGACGAGGTGATGGTCAGATGTAATGTCTGCGCTTCGTTTGTTGCGGACATCAAGAAGGCTCCTTCTCCATTTTCGGCTGATGCAGATGTGGTCAATTTGATTTTCTGATCGGCCATCTCGGGATACCCAAGTGACCTTATGTGCTGGTCGATGGGGGAAGAGCGATCCACCGATCACCATGTTGTTGTTGCCACAAAATTCTACAAACAGCTCTCCGTTTTCGCTCATCTGTCCTAGGCCATGGCGCCCCATGATGCGCTCAAGGTCTTGATTGTCGGAGCCAATCTTTGCGTTGAAGTCGCCCAAATGGATTTGAATGTCAGCCTTCGGAATTCTCTCTACCACGCTGTTCAGTTGACTGTAAAACTGCTCTTTCTCCTGCAAATCGGCAACGTCAGTTGGCGCATAACACTGGACCATTGTAAGGTTTCTAACCCGTGTTCTGAATCTGGCTACGATTATTCTTTCGTTTATCGGTTCCCATCTAATGAGGGTCGCGTAGGCCTGCGGGCTTAACAGGAAACCAACTCCTCGTTCCCGAGTAGCATGTTCTCCTCGTATGCCAGAGTAAAGCAGGACTTGCTCGGACTGTGTCTTGTGCTCTCCAGTGTTAGGCCAACGGACTTCGCTCAGACCCAGAATTTCAAGCTTGAGCTGCTAGCTTCTCTAGCAAGTTGAGCCAGCTTGCCTTGTTGAGCAAGGGTTAAATCATTCCAAGTTCCAATTTGTGTCCGTGTTTTCATGCTAAAAGTCGTCGCCAAAGTTCCAGGTCGGTCATTTCTTTCGGATTCCGTAACAATTTCAAATCGGGAGCAGTAGGTTGTTAGCCTAAAGTCCCGCGATGGGGCTGCCATCTTTGACTAAGCTGGCGGGAGCCGCATTTCAAAAATTCAGCCGCTTGCTGCAAGACACACGCTTTTTGAGCCGCCCCTGACCTGGAGAACAGACGCTCGGTTGTTGTTGCACGCCGCCCTTGACCTGGGGAACAGACGCGTGCGGCCACCTTCTCAGTCTGCATGCGACCAAAGCATCCACCGGGGTTGGGTACCCGATCTCCGCTTAGGTTACTCGCACCCCAGCCGGCACCGCGGGGAGGTAGAGATAGGAGTTGTGAATAAGAGGTGATATGACCACTATGGGGTCTCGTGTTGCACATTATCCACCGTTTACCAGCCAAACATTTAGTTATTGAACAAATATTAATAATTTCATGATAACCAATGATCACGATGCATTCAGAAGAAAAAATATATCTTTTTGGATAATAACTCATAACAAACATTTGGGATAACTTATTTAAAAATTGAGAGTTTACTATTGCTTTGAAAATATGGAATCTTGAAGTTCCTATAACACTCTAACGATTGACATATTAGAATAAATATTTTATTATAATTTTTTCATGTGAGAAACATTTTTAAGAGGTAAAATGCTTGGTCAATTTTGATATTTTAATTTTAAATCTAATTTAAACCCAAAATTTCAGGTAGCTTTTTGAAAAAAAGTGCTGATTTCCAGCAATTGAAATAATTGGTTTCCAGCAATTGAGATTGCTGGGTTTCCAGCCTTTGGGTTTGCTGATCGTATTTAACAATTCATATTGCTGAAAATTTTGCTGAAAAGTTAGCGGTACAAAAACCAGCAAAAATTTGCTGTTTAGGTTAGGATATAATTTATGTATGCTATTGCATAAATTCACCTGATTGGTAGTACATATTAAAGTTCCTATCACTAACAACTGCATGTAGCTGAACTAACTATTTAAAGAGACTAAAATTTAAATAAGGAAAGATTAGGACCTACAGAAATTTCATTGTGTAAACGATTCGATTAACAATTTGCATAAATGCTCTGCTTTTGATTTTTCGTTTGCAAAAGACCTATGGTTACTTTGATCAGTTCCCGTTATGCAAAATTCTGAATCACGGCAAGTGGCAATGTGTCTGTTAGTGAAAGGTGCTCCACTCCGAATGGTTGTGACAACCGGTGGACGGGAGAAGTGTTGTGATGTGTTGTAAACCTTCGAAAACTCCATCTCCACGAGTGAACTCGCGCTGTGATTGAAGTTCTCATCAATATTAGCATGTAGCTGGAATTTTCTAGTAGTCATGATGAGAATCACTGCAATGGGTATAAGCGCCAAACAAAAAAGCGTCGGGAGATCTGCTCTCCAACCAGCAGAACGTATTTTACTCGCGTGTCCCGAGCTGCAGTGAATAACAAAACGTTGCTTCCTCGTTAAACGAACATACGCATCACAACCGGCATGTATCCGTTCCACGCGTATTGTGTTGTGTTTGGGATTTGTTATCAAAATCAACGCGCATGCGTTCATCCACGCTCTTCCATAAGTTTGTTTTGGGTTATTTTCAGTCTCGCATTCGCGAGATTCGTTGTTGGTTTGGTTTTTTTTTCATTCCTTCCCTTGTGATGTTATTCTGAAGTTTCACATCTTGCACGGCAACAACAACGGAATAAAAATCGGCAATTTTTATTCTTCTTCTGCACTCAAATTTGACGTTCGTCTCCCCAAAAAATGAAGGTCGAATAAAACACCGCTGTCGGTCACAGGGGAGACACTTTTGCTCATTCAGAGCTGGCCTTTGGTTTGGAGTAAAAGAGTTCGGAGCTGCTGAGGTAAAGTTTTGGTTTGTTATCATCCTCTCATAATTGTGTCGGCTGATAAGCTGCTAGGTTGTTCTGAAGATAATCGAATTGTGTTTTCAGGTGTTAGTTAAGATATTCAAGGAGTAGTTTGCAGCCTAGACGAGCAATTTAACGATGCTTCCTCGAGTTATTGACCGATCAGTTCTCCGGCTGTATTCATCGGTTGGAAAGTTGAATTACCCAACCAGTAATCTTGCATTTGCATGTAGGGCATACTCGCAAAAATCCAAAAGGTAGGTCAAACTTGCAGGTTGTGAAAGTTGCATTTCGAGAGCAATTGCATTGCAATTCATTCCTTTTTAGCATTTACGACATTGTTGTGGTCGGGGGTGGAATTGTCGGAACGGCCTCGGCTAGGGAGATTCTGTTGAGACATCCAAACTTAAAAATTGCCATCGTAGAGAAGGAAAATAAGCTAGCTTTCCATCAGAGTGGACACAACAGTGGCGTGATACATGCTGGAATCTATTACAAACCTGGTTCTCTGAAAGCGAAACTCTGCGTCGAAGGCCTCCATCTCAGCTATAAATACTTTGACGAGAAAAACATTCCCTACAAGAAGGTGGGCAAGTTGATTGTCGCCACGAATGATGTTGAAGTAGAACGATTGAATGTGAGTATTGTTGAAATTTGTATATTTCTCTTTTTCGGGTGGATTTCATTTGGGGATGGTGTACGTAAATTGTATTTGAACAGAGATAACCTTGCTTATCTCGGCTTTCTCTGGCTTCATTGGCAATGTCGTATTGAGTCAATAGCAATCTGTATGCGTCTCATGATCCAAATAAAGGATTGATAAAACGCATTTTAGCAAAACATAAAATTTAAATTTTATTTACTAGGTAATCGATATTTTGACTTTTCATCTTAATCAGCAATGTAACTTCATCTATATATATAAAAATGAATGTTTGTCTGTCTGTCTGTTCCCTATAGACTCGGAAACTACTGAACCGATCATCATCAAAATTCGCATCTGAGGGTTTTTGAGGCCGGGGATGGTTTCTGTAATAGTCAAAACTCCATCCGACTTAAGGAAGGAGAGGCTTCCATACAAAATTTGTAGTTTTTCGAAACAAATTAAAGTCATGACATCCATTTTCTTGAGATTTTTTTTCCTTTGGGCGGTTTGTTTTTCGTCTCTATGGTAGAGGCGTCGCGAGCCAACGACGCCAAAAGAAAGTAACCCAGGCATAGCATACTGATCAGTAGGAATATTTGGCGCGTATTTCTCAACCAAGCATATTTTCTTTGAGGGGTTTGTTTTTCGTCTCCATGGGCAAACAAACGTCGTCGCAAGAGGATAGTAACCAAAGCACACTGTTCATTGATTGCTGGAAAATTTAACAATAAGGCGCCTGTTTCTCAAACACGTGGGACGATATGCAACCTAGATGTGTTTTTTTCTTGCTTATTTGATTTGTACACAGCACGTGGTAATGAATTACGCCTAGATGTGACACGGATTGGTATTTTATCAATCGAATCAAAACCAATTGAAAGATTTGCAAAAATACTTCCATATTTAGTTCGTGTTATTGTAGGTAGCATTCGACTTTTCATTCAAGGAACATTATAACATGTTTAAACGTCCAACTTTTTCCGTTAAAAAAAATTAAAAATTATGTTTTCTTCTAGAAATTGTTACTTCAGCCCAAATAAACAACTGAAACGAATTTAGAAATGAAAATGGGAGCTTTTTATTTTAAATAATTCTGAAAAAACCATCGTTCTTTTTGCTTACATACCAATTCAAGTACGTACTTAACATAAAAAGTGTTTTTGTGTTACATGGCTGCATAAAAGAGACTTTTGATCCGCTTCGTTTTTGAAAAGCGAGACTTTAGAACTGATATTCAACTGGACGCAAAATTTTTAAGAGAAATTTTTAGTTTACCCTTAAAGTGTTAAAAACAATATTCCCTTCTGTCAACTTACACGGTGGGGCAAGGGCAAACGTCGAACTTTTAAGAAATTCATCTTCAAAATGATTCAATATGTTGGAAATACCAGAAGGGGTATTTCGAATGTTGAAACTGCAGCGGGTATTTAAAATTCTTAAATGCCTTTGTAAATGAAGGTCATTTGCTTTGAACAGCATTCGTTAAAAGTGGGGTAACAAACATAAATTTATATTGCAGGAATACTGCAGATATATCAGTGAAACTTGATAGAACAAAAAACAGGAATTCGTATTAAATCCATTTTAAAGCCATTACTCTGACGCATCTGTAAATAAGTTTTGCATTGACACTTGCCCCAATATAGGGGACAAATGTAAACTTAGAAATTTGTTTTTGCCTACATTTTTGAATATTTGACTTTCAAAGAGAAAATAAAAAAAAAACGCTGAGAACTTATTTAGTGATGCAACTGATATTCTTTTTAAATGTTTATATGTTTACCGTAGTAAATTTATTTAAAAAAAAAAAAAGAAATTTGCACTGTATTTAAAACATAACTAATTTAATATATTTTTCATCACCATGATTAGTGCTGTTTGGGAATCGAGCCGGTTAAATTTGCCTACCATCTTCAAGCAGTGGGGGACAAAATTGAAAAAAATGGGAGAGCTCCCATGTAAATTTAAGATAAAGAGCTTTTCAAAGCAGGGACCATATGTCAAAAAGTTTTTTTAGGTACAGAGTACAAATTTCAGATCTTGAAAAACGAGTTTAGAGACTGAAAATAATATATACCATCGTTGAATTGCAATTCAGAACTGCAGCTGCAGCTCCCATTTCAAAGTTGTTGGTTCTGAAGTATGATGAGGTTTGATTTAAAAAAATGCTCTCTAAAATCTAAATTTGAATAAATTTTTACAAATTACATTTATTTCCGGAAGGTGTAGCAAAGCACAACGGGTCAGCTAGTTCTTAATATAAATTTCAAAATCGTATTTTTGAATTACCGTCAAACGGGGCAACATGCAAAGGCAGGGTTAGATGCAACATTTGTATACCACAACATTCATTCATCTTTTATTTCAATATATTTTAATAATATTATTATTGAATGATACCAAATTGATGATGACAGAGTTTTTAACATCGTGAACATTTTTTTCTTCTAGTTTTTGATTGTTATAAAAAATTTAAAAAAATCGAGCTATAGATGTGCAATTTTTTACATTTTTCGATGCCATAAAAAACTTTACCTAGTATGACGGATTGGCTTAATGATATCACCTACAAACTTTATATAGCCTTCATTATCCTATACCAACACTGATGGCGTATAAATATTTTTCGGACAATCACCATATTTTTTTAAATAATTTTTTTTATAATTCAGTTAGCTGTCTGGGGTAAAATGCAACAAAATGCAAATCAGAACTAAATCTAATAAATCGCGTTTCCATATGCTGGGATATGATTGTTTTGCATTATGCGTTTATTTATATTAAAATTTCATCCATCGTAAGATTTTTTTTCATGATTTACGGTTAAAGAATATTTTGTAGTATTTTTTACCCCTAAATGTATGCAGCAGATTAACACTTTTTTCTTAAAAACATTTTTGACAGAAAAAAATTTAAAAAATAAATTCGAACAAAACCAAAAATTACTGTAATTGGTGCTTCATGCGCTATGACATCGCAAATGTATAAAAAACTATAAATTTTCAAACGTTTTCATTTGATTTTTAATTAATTACAGACTTTGTTGCAACTTACCCCTTTTTCCCAGTAGGGTGAAAATCGCATGTTTTTGTAAATTTAAAAATAACTGGTAAAACCAATAATTCTTCTAACTACGTCAGTTTGGTGTCCCATCAACCTTAAAACTTTTGATGAACAAGAGGTATGATTATCTCTAAGCATTCAGATTTTAGAAGCCATTGAAGTTGAAAATTGTTGCATGTTGCCCCAGTTGACGGTAAAAAATAGTTCAACTTAGAAAAGTACACTTTATAGCTGCCTTTCATTTCCTGACTTTTTTTGAAACATCATAATTATTAATTACATTGTAAAGAATTTCTTCAACATAGATACAGAACCAATACTGAATCATCTTACAAAATCAATTTCCGATTCAGGATGGTTTCTATCAATCTTCAACAATTAGCAAAGTAAATTCTTCGAAGTTTATACAAGGATAACATTTCAAAACCAATCAATGTGTCATTTCATGACATTCCCCCAGATAAGCTGGCTATGAAATTGGTGTTTCAAACCCTTAATGTTTAATGTATTTCCATTTTCTGGATGAAAACTTTGACTTATGAACATTTTCCTCATTGAACACTAACCGCTTTTAAAAACAAGGTAATCTTTTAAGTTTTATTTTTATTTTATTTTATCGTCCAGTAATTTATAAATTACTATATAACATACAGGCTCTTGATACTTGATCATGTTGAGCTAAAACATTTTAAAATTGGAATTGATCTGATTTTTTCAAGTGCTTTATTTTCTTTGCGAATAGTGCGTTAAAAATTAGCCCTAATAACCTTTGAAGATACTTTTAATTTTCTCTGCAGAACCACCTGTAGGTATGTTGTTCTTTTTACAGTAGTACCCAGTAAATTTATAACAATTACCTAACCTGACGTTGCTTTAAAACAAAATTCTATCGCGTCGTTGCAATTTCTATAGAACTAAGATTGTTATTTGTTAGAGTTTTGAATTATCTGTTTCTTCAACTGTTCAATATCTAGATGAATCAATCGCAAACGTTTTTTTTTTTATTAAGGGTTGAAGTGGCGATATATGAATTCTTTCTATTAAAATTAAATTAAATTAAATTACTGACTGACTTGCGATGATTTTGACCACTTTTTCAGTCAAGGTATTTTTTTTAATAATTTTAAGAAAAAAATTGGCAAAATTTGCCACAATATAGAAGAGACTCTGCCCTATCTAACGCTCTATTAAGGAAAAAAAGATCGGGGGGCCTAGAACGCCTTTGATTTTTGGATGATTTGTTAAACGAGACAAATTTTCGCTAATAATTTTCCCTAAAAATTTTAAACTTTTTATTTTCTTTTGGATGTGTTAATATTTCTTCAAAAATTAATAAAACTTCTAAAGTTTTCATGAAAATAATTTTTAATAAAAAATTTGGCAAATTTTGAAGAAAATTGAAAAAAAACACTAATACAATTATTTATAGTTAGCCTTGAAATTAACTCATGACAACACTGTAGCAAATTAACTAAAATGCGATAATAAAAGTGTGTTCTCTATGATCATTTCTATCAAAGACAGAATGTAGTTTTGAGTTCAGTTAAGAAAAATTACTATTTAATCATCCTACAATATATTTATCACATCACGATTTATTTATATTTTATTTAGACACCTATGGGCGTGGTTTTAGGAAGAAAGAAAGTATAGATTGTCACAACATATTTGATAAACTTTAAAAAGCATTGCGCAGCACTCTTTAAATCCTTATTTCAATATAATTTTCGAATTTAAAGTGCACATTACCTTTGTAGCCTATAGGATCAGATTTTTTTCTATGAATCAGAGAGAACGCTCACTACAGACTGCAAAAAAGAAATTTGGTATCGGTATTTTTGAATACGGCGAATGCGCAAACTGTACACAAATCCAGATAATCACATAAATGCGTTAAACTCTTTATTTTACATCAGAAAGTATGATATTTTTTTAATTTTTCTTATTTTAGTGAAGTTAAATTTAATTTTTAAAATAAAACGAATAGCTTTTTATGAGTGTGTAATCCCACAGTTTTTTCGCCCATTTCCCCTCAAAATTTCGTCGCGAACAAAAAGGCCAATAGTTATTTCGAGATAGAAAAAGGGCATTGAAGTTTTTGAAATTTGTTTTCCAGGACGAGGAGATGCACACATCAGTGTTTATAAGATCGTTGAATGTGCTAATGTTTTAATGTGATCATTTGGACCCGCTTTCAAGCCGAAATTTGCTAGAATATTGCTTCTGCAATGAGCGAACAGTCATTCTGAAATTCAAAACTGCGCTCCAATTTGGCGAATGAACAAAATGAGAGCACCAGTCTGTGGTAAAAGGGCCCGCAGTTATATTTATTAATGTTTTGAAGTAATTAGTACGGGAAAGCTATATTTATCTATCAATTTATTTAAGAAAATGATTGTACGCCGCTAAAAAGGAAATTGATTTTATTTTCTGAAACTTGGGATGCGTTTTTCTCAAAACAAAGGTCTTGGCGCATTCGCCGTATTCAAAAATCGATACCGAATTGAGTATTATCAAACACTCAGAATTATTTTTTTTTATTCTAAATAAATTCATTGCTACTACGTAGAGCCTCGCACTTTTCGGCTCATAGTTACGTAGCGATAATTTTTATCTCAGCTATTTCGATGCCCATTTTTCCAGGGAATGCAAACCAAATTTGTAAGCTTCAACATGATTCTAATTGGTTTGTATCTTATCATTTTTTTTTTCTTTATTTCCTTCTAACACCAACATGGCCAAATCTTGTAGGCATCCTGAAAAATGATAAACTTCCGTTCCTCATTTTTCGTTTCAACAGAGTGGATATCTGATACATAGAACATGCATTGCAGATACTACACAGAACAAATTTTTGACTATTACGTGTCACTGAAAACTGTAACCTTTAAAATAAATCACCTGTAATTAACAAAACCTGTAATTTTAAAATGTTTTCCTTGAAAGTTAACGAAGATTCATTTATTATTATAGCAAATGTCCTGTAAAAAAGTTGAACACTAAAAATTACATGTCACGTAATCATGTTTTCGACCTGTAAAATTATGGTAAATGTCCTGCTCCTTTTTGTTACAGGATATTTGTGTTATAATTTTTGCTGTGTACTTCGTCTAGGGTCCTCGTTCACACTAAAGAAGGGCACAACCAGAATACATCCGCCCTGCAATCTGTCTGTCAACTACTCGCCTTTTCGTGTCCACTTGCTTACTTAGTTCTATCTATATTATTATGTGTCCTTAGAGCAAGTTCACTGGTGGTGGGAGAAAGTGGTAGAAATTTTGTCACTTTTTTCATATTTTGAAAATTTTTCCACGCAAAAACATTTTCAAGATCTGTGGCCTTCAAGTATTTTAACAACATGTGTTGTAGTTTCGCATGCTGTGATGTAAAATTAGCAATATTTCTATCAGATACGGCTGAAATAGAAACAGTACTGTAAAAAAATACAACGCCCAAAGATCTTGAAAACATTTTTGCATGGTAAAATTTTCAAAATGTCAAAATTTCTACCACTTTTTCCCAGCACCAGTGAACTTGCTCTTAATAAACAAGACAATGCTAACACGAAAGTCAAGACACCACACTACGGCCAGGCCAACCATGTGATGTAAAACGCAAAAGATACAAGAACAAGAGAGAGGAATGAAGCTTGGAGTTCCTTACCAAACGCTTTATATGATTCTATAGAATTCGGGTTTGAAGTGATAATGTTAAATTTGCAAAGTTTAAAACTAAAAATGGTTTGATCTTACTCGAAACATTTACAGTTTGACGCTTGTTCCACAGGTAATTCAATCTTTGCCACCATTCACCGTTTCCAGATCTTCTCAGTTAATGTTTCAAAATTTTCACTGAAGCTCAAAAAAAGGTTTCGTTCCTTCAAACTATGATTTAGTTGTTTTTTCTTTATCTTCATGATGATGTAGAACATTTTCGGGAACAACTGTCAAACACATCTTCGAGAGATCGACGCTTACTTAGATCCCTCTGGTGTGTATCTTTTCCTTTCATAAAGATTCTGAGAGAGAATTCTTAAGATCCGTTTTAAATATTCATGAAATGAACGTTGGAAAACCTTATATCAGACCCCAAAAATTTCAAGAATGCAGAGTTCTGACGAATATTACTAAGTGAAGTATATTTAACACTAGCTGACCCGGTGTGCTTTGCTATACCCTCCATAAATAAATGAAATTTTAAGAAATTATTTGAATTTTGTTAGTTTTATATCCAATTTCAACATAATTCAAAAGCAACAGTTTTGGAATGAGAGCTGCAACTGGAATTTCACTACAAAGATGATTTAATCTAATTTTCCGAAACTTGATTTCAAAATTAATTTTCCAATATCTGGAATTTTTGCTCTGTTTTTATAAGCTTCATTGATTCTTTAAATGTGCCAAAATGTATGTTTTACTCATATGGCTTCATCACCCTATCCCACTTTCAATGCGGAAAGGGCTCACGAACTACTATAGATATATTTTTATATCCGAATAACGTCACATTTCGCTCCGTTTGACTGATAAGTTTTCGAGATTAAAGGGAGGGTCTCAAATTACAACTTCTCTTACGTAAAATGGTCTCTAATGCTCAATAAAAACTCGATTTAAGCCTAAAACATTCTTTGGAAGACCCTCCTCTCTCTTCCCATCCGCAACTGCTGGAGAGAGGTAGGTTCACATTCTCGTTTCCAAAAGCCCTCCCATGCCAAATTTGGTTCCATTGGAGGGTTAAGTTTGTATAGGAGCCTCCTCCCGGCTTGAAGTTTTTCCACTGGAGGAACAGAGGGTTCTCAAAATATAATTAAAAATATCATAGAAACATTCCTTGTATTCCAATACCTTCCCATGACGAATTTGGAGCCATTTGCTTCATTAGTTTCCAGTAACACTGAAAATTGTAAACGAGCCCCCTCCCCTTTTCTATATCTCCATTGGAGCTAGTTCTCGAGCTATGCAATAAAAAAGGTATGGAATCCCCCCCTCCTCCCTTCCTATATCCCCACTGGATGCGAGTTTCCTGTGCGTACAGGACCATATCAGCAGATGCAGCTTTTGTCATCGCGGGCATGGTTCCCATCGACATAACTCTGGCGGAGGATATGGAATGTTACAAAGCAAGAGCTGTTAGAGGAGTGCGTAATATTCAACGAGCAGCGTCAATGCTCAAGTGGCAGGAGCAATGGGACGCATCGAACAACGCAAGATGGACGCATAGGCTAATCCCGAGACTTTCAGACTGGGTAAATCGGAAGTATGGAGAGGTCAACTTCTACCTGACGCAGTTCCTTTCGGGTCATGGGTGCTTTAAGCAATACCTTCATCGGTTTAAGCTTGTCAGCTCGCCTTATTGCCCGGAATGCGTAGAGACGGAGGAATCGGCAGAACATGCTATCTTTGTCTGCCCCAGGTTCAATTCAAGGCGTCAACAACTTCAAAATTTGAACGCTGAAAACATAGTGAGTGAAATGTGTCGCGACGAACAGTCATGGCGTGCTATAGTCGACGAAATCTCGCAAATCATGCGCGATCTGATAAGGATCAGGAAAGATGATGAACGGAGAGAGCGAGATAGTCAACCAAATTTGACAAGCTATTGAAAGGTCTTGGGCCTCGTATGACACTTCAATTCAAAAGCAACGCGATCTTAGGGCGCGGTATAACTCTAATCTGGACTCATACGTGTGGTGGGACTTAAAAGGTCTCACGTACTCAGCTACGAATTTTCCTGCAGCAAAAGGAAGCGGAGATACCATTCGAGGTGGTCGTGTCGGGATTCTAGCTTGGTAGTTTCTCAATCGGCCATGCCTTGGTGGTTAGAAATCCTGCGGAAGTGGTTGCTGTGACGGGCGCGAGTTACTTTGAAAGCGTTACCTAACCGGCACACGTTTCGAGGTCCCCGGGATAGTGGATGCTGTGACGGGCGTGAGTTATTATGAAAGCGTTACCTAACCGGCACACGTTTCGGGGTCTTCCGTACCAGTCTTAAGTTGACGATAGAGGAAAAGGAGAAGGAGGAAAAAGGATAAAGCAGTACGATGATCAAGGAGAAATTGAGGAAAAATTGAGAAAGAGGAAATGGGTGAGATGTATAAGTGCATGAGCACAGCCTACCCCTTGATGTAGTATCATAGGGTGAAACCAAGGGGCACATCTGGCACACGAAGCCCAAGGTGGTTTTAGTGGGACGAACCCACACACGGCAGCAAACACCCGGCTGTTATGGTTTGAAGTCAAATTTCCATCTTGTAAAAAAAAAAAAATCCCCACTGGAAGAAGGGAAGGATCTGAAATAATCATAGAAACTTTTCTCGTATTCCAATACCCTACCATGCCAAATTTGGTTCCATTAACTTGATTAGTTCTCGAGTTATGTAAAAAAAAATTGTTGGCCCCCTCCCCCCTTTCTATCTCCTCACTTGAAGGAGGGAAGGGTATCAAATATTCCTAGAAACATTCCTCGTACCCAAATACCCTCCCATGCCAAATTTGGCACCAATTGCTTGATCAGTTCTCGAGTTATGAGAACAATTGGAGGGGTCTCAACCTATAATAGGGACCTTGCCAGGCCACAAAAGCACCCACCTGTCATGTTTCACTCAATACAGTTTAGTAGTTTCCGAGTCTATAAGGAACAGACAGACAGAAATTCATTTTCATATATTTAGATAACAAGTTAAGCTCCTTGAGTGAAATAAATTAAACGAAGACCACCAGCTAACAAGCACAGAGAAACTCGGACGGAACAAGACAATCAATACTTATTAATAGAGAATTATCATTATTGAGTTCTAATAACCGTTCTGGTAGATAATTATTCAGTTTATTATGTTGTATGTAATTTCAAAAATGGCAAAAAAAACAATTATGTTAAAACTCGTTTTTTAACCCTCAAAAATCAAAATTCGAAAATATGAGAAGAAAGGGTGAGGGGGTTTAATCAGCGTTACGTTATTTTTTTATGGGGGTGCGTCGCAGAGTTACGATTTATGACATACCGGAGAGAGGAGGTCAAAAAAGTCATTTTTTGCGTTACGTAATTAATGGATGCCGCCTTAAGTAAAACCGTATAAAAATACCGATGATAAACACTGAGGCAGACGACAAAAATTGGTTCTAAACGATCGTTGAAAATTTTACACAAGGTTTGTGGGCTAGCTTGTACGTCTGTTTTCTGTGTTGTAACTTTCTTCACTAATCTCAAAACTACTTCTGTTTTCAATAGAAATGACCATAGAGAATACATTTTTAATACCACGCTTTAGCAAATGGACTATTGACTTGCCAGTTATTTTCTAGATCATTTTAGTTGTTTATTTTCATATTTTCTTCGAAATTTAACATTCTTACCAAAATATTTGATTGGAAATAATTTTTATCAGTATTTTTAAAAATATCTTTACGCAAACTCAAAAATATGAAATTTGAAGTTCTTAGGAAAAATTAAAAGCGAAAACTTAAAAATTTACGCGTGTATTTTGTTTGCGAATCTTCAAAAATAGGTGTTCTAGACCCCCTGATCATTTTTTTCCCTGAATAGTTGGATAGGGAAGAGTCTCCTCTAGAATGTGGCAAATTTTCAGAGATACTGTTTTTTTTCTTTTTAAAGGTCCAAAACACCATGCAGTCTTTTGCAAAGCTTTCGATGGAATCTGCAAACTTCACATATTTTCTCAAATACGATTTAGTATGGGCCAAAAATGTTTCAATCGGTCTTGATTGAGCAAAATTTGGCGGGTTCATCCTCTCTGGTACGATTTGGACTGTGTTGGATTGGTATCAAGCTATGGTGTACTTTGAGTAAAGCTTAGTTCATTTAGAAATGGGAGACTTTCTTTTGCACAGTTACCTTCAAAATCCATCACTATCAAATTGACAGTTGGCAAAACCTATGATTATTCCAAAAAATTATGTGTGTGAGTGGAGGAAAAGTATGCAAACACTGTCAAAAATGTCTAAAAACACATGATCGGCACTTACAGTTGAGAGTCATCAGGAAAATCAAAACTCATACCAGAAATTTTAATTTTTAATAAGCAAAAACTTAAGTGTAGGGGAGGAGCGGGCTATATGCGCCTATTAAGCAGAATACTGATTTAATTAAATATAACATCGAATATGTGATCAAAAACTATAAACACATGAGCAGACATCTGTTTTGTCTACATTGGAGTATTTTTATTTTGTTATAATCTCTTCCCGTTTTTGAGAAATCGATTTTATTATAACTGTTGGAAAAATTGCGGAACCTCAAACCGTGTGGGCTAAACGCGTCTATTTATGATTTAGGTAAAATTTCTGTTTTTTTTATCAAATCTGTGTTGAGATCTTCGATTTGCTCTCAAGATATTAGTTAGAGTTTAGATTTCAAGTTTAAATGATCAAAATCATATATTTATTTTATTTTAATATTACATCAAAAGGTATCAAAACCTTGTATGAATTTTGAAATTTTTTGAGATGGTTTATTCATAAAATTCTTTCTTGCCTTATGTACAAAGCGTATCACCCTCAAAATGCATTGATTAGATATGTTGTCTTGTCAGCCATTTCGTCAAACGGCCGTAGGCGCATTTAACCCGATAGGCCCATTTTGGAAACTTTCCCCTAGGTCGCTAAAATGTCCTGCAAATTTTTCTCCGATAAGCTAGAAGCGGTTATTAAAAGCTTACCTCAAACAATAAAATTTTTGAAAGTTTCACAGCTCGTAAGCTGTGGATCAAATCCCATTTCAAAAAAAATTCCAGCGGTTGAAACCTATAAAATTTCTGCTCGTGGCAAAACAAAAACTTTGATTTTCACTGTTCTTTAAAAGTTTATAAAAAGTACCGTTGTATGTATGTTTCGCAATCTACGATCTTTACAAACCGATTTTACTTGAAGTTCAATTTAATGATGGTTTTGCTTAGATTTTGTCAAATTTTACCAACAGACATTCCAGTAAAACGTTTTAGTGACACAGAAATAATCAAGTTTTGTTAATTTCGAAACAGCTGAATCCACCAAATAGCCCTAAGTTCCTTTCAAAAGAGAAGTATTGGGCCAAAAAGTAGCGGAAATTAAAGAAGGAAGAAGGACTCACCCAAAATACAGATTTTGGGAAGTGTAAGTGGGAAAAACTGATCAAAATCATTGCTGAAAAAAGTGTTCGCTTGCCTATGGGAGATACCAAGAATAAATGTTAACGATGCTGGACGATGCTAAGAAAGGATTCACGTTTTTGGTCACATCCCAAACTGGGCGGTCTTCCTACTGGCGTAAGCACGCATGACTTTCCGGTCCAAAGTTTTGTCCACCGGACCCGGTTACCGCCCAGATTTTTGTTTGTCCACGAAGCTGCTTTCCTCTCCGTACTTCCGAATCGAATTTCGAACGGCTTCAAAACGTATTTTCACAGGTATTTCTTCCATTTCCGCCAACTAACTTAGCGAAATGTTGGGGAAAGTAGACCATTTGTTCACGATATATTTGAGCTTTTCCGGAAAATGCTTCTCGTTTTCACGAAAATTATGAAACCTAGAGCTCACGATACACGATAAACAATAACACACAGCAGAAATCAACTGTTCAAAAGCCATCCGGAATGAGCTGGGTGGTTTCAAATCCGTACTTAGACATAATGGGACACCCTTTGGTGTTAAATATTTCTTCTCGTCACACATTAGGATGATTGATCAACAATTGATGAAAAAATTAGAAGCAAGAAGTTTATTGAATTATTATTTCAATTGCATTATGTTTCCAGGATCTATACCAACGTTCACTGGCCAACAACGTGCCCGACGTTCAGCTGGTGGATGCCGACCGCATCAAGGAAATAGAACCCTACTGTCAAGGTTTGAAGGCGATCTGGTCACCCCACACTGGCATCGTAGATTGGGGCTCAGTCACCCAGTACTATGCTAAGGATTTCAAAGAGGCCGGAGGAGATGTGTATCTCAACTTCCAGGTTTCCAAGTTTGAGGAATCCAAGGACCCAGCTTATCCAATCGTGGTTAGAAGCAAAAACAATCAAACGGTGCAATCTAAATACATTCTAACATGTGGAGGGTTGCAATCGGATAAGGTTGCCGAACTGACTGGATGTTCTCCACTGCCGAAGATTGTGCCTTTCCGAGGGGAGTACTTGCTGCTGAATCCGGACAAAACCTACCTTGTTAAAGGCAATATCTACCCGGTGCCAGATCCGAGATTCCCCTTCTTGGGTGTCCATTTCACTCCCCGCATGGACGGAAGCGTTTGGCTGGGACCGAATGCTGTTCTTGCCTTCAAGCGAGAAGGATATAAATGGAGTGACATTAACCTGATCGAGCTTTTCGACGCTCTCCGGTTTCCGGGTTTCATCAAAATGGCACTGAAATATGTAGGTGCCGGCATGCAGGAAATGTTGAAATCCGCTTTAATCCCATTGCAAGTCAAGGAACTGCAAAAGTTCATTCCAGAGGTGCAAGATTACGATGTATCCCGGGGTCCGGCCGGAGTTCGTGCTCAAGCCTTGGATAACGATGGTAACTTAGTGGACGATTTCGTATTCGACCAAGGAAAAGGTGATAACGCTCTGGCCAAGAATATCCTACACTGCCGCAATGCTCCATCGCCGGGAGCTACGAGCTCATTAGCTATTGCGAAAATGATAGCAGACAAAATTGAAACTCAGTTTAATATTAAGTAGAATCGATCCGTGGCTGTGGTGAATTCTTTTTGAAATGCATTTTGTTATTTTTGTCGTAATATGTTTATCAAATGTTAAAATTAAAAATAATCCTTGAGTTTTATGGAATTTGTTGATTGGTTTGAGAAATGTTGTTCTTTTTTTTAATATGTCTTTATTTGTATCAATTCATCATTACATTTATATTACATTGTTACATTAAATTAGGTGTTCGGCTCAATAATGAACTGTTCAGTGCCATAGAGATTTCTAATAACTAAAGTTTATTTAGTCGACTTAAATTTGTTGAGCACAATTAAGTATTTAAATGTAGGAGAACATCCTGTTATGTTAAAAAAAACAAACAATAAACCTAAACCTGAAAATTATCCTAAAATTAAACTAATTGTAGAGATAGCGAATTTCTGCAATGGAAGACTGCATCAATTTACCTCTGAAGTTGGAAATGATTTTGTTGGCCATCCCTTCGATAGATTCAATGCTCGCAATCCGATGAAGATCGTCGGTGCTGTGCCAAGGTGGAAGCCGCAAAATCATTTTCAGAACCTTGTTTTGAATCCTCTGAATGGCTTTCTTCCTCGTCGCGCAGCAGCTAGACCAAATCGGAACTGCATACATGATCGCTGGTCGGAACACCTGTTTGTAGATAAGCATCTTATTCCTCAGGCACAGCTTTGATTTCCTGTTGATGAAAGACTAAAGAAATTTAGTGCATTTATTACATTTAGATTAAATATCTTCAATGTGATTTTTAAAAGTAAGATTCCGATCAAGTGTGAGTCCCAAGTATTTTTTTTTGATCAGACAGTTCTAATGAAACCACATTAAAAGTTATGGAATGATTTTCATTAGGTTTTAAAAATTGAGCTCTTGGCTTATGGGGAAATAAAATAAGTTGAGTTCTAGAAGCGTTAGGAGAAATTTTCCACATTTTCAAGTAATTCAAAAAGGAATTTAAATTTTGTTGCAATCTACTGCGTACCACCCGTAAATTCTTACCTTTGGCAGAAAGCACAGCATCATCAGCAAATAATCTTCTGCCTTTTCATTCTGGTACATCAATTAGATCAGAAGTAAAAATATTGTATAAAATTGGCCCAAGTATACTGCCCTGAGGGACACCAGCTTTAAAAGGTGTCCTTTCAGAGCATGAATTTTGTATAGCTTACTTGCAAAGTTCGGCTAGTCAAGTAATTTTGAATAATTTTGGTGAGATATACAGGAAAATCAATTCGAGCTAATTTAGCTACTAAATCTTTGTGCCAAACACTGTCAAAAGCTTTTTCAATATCAAGAAGAGCAACACCAGTTGAATAACCTTCAGATTTGCTAGCGTTAATCATATTAGTTACACTCGAAAGTTTATGTGTAGTAGAATGTCCATGACAAAAACCAAAATGTTCATCAAGGAAAATAGAATTCTTATTAATGTGAATCATCATTTTATTCAAAATAACTTTCTCAAATAGTTTACTTAAAGAAGAAAGCAAACTGATTGGTCGATAACTTGAAGGCTCTGAAGTATTTTTTCCGGGTTTCGAAATTGGAGTTACTTTGACATTTTTCCATTTATTGGGAAAATAAGCGAAGTGAGAACATTAATTGAAGATTTTGTATGTATGTATGTATGTATGTATGGTTCCCCCATCGGTAGCAAGGTCCTGCCTATGGCTGTGTGGCTTGGCCTTCGAATTTCTTCTAGGGCTTCCACGGTCCGATGGTTCGTCGAAGGAAGGCATCCAACCCTCAGAAACCTACAATGGCCGGCTACCCGTGCCGCTTGTAATAATTTCTTTGGGTTATCCCCAGATGCATTCCTTCTAAAGAAATATAATGAAATAATGAAAATTTATATGATATCTGTTGGAAAGGAAAATTAAACAAAATATTGAATAAATATACAGTTGAATATGGTAAAAAATACTTCAATAAAAAGGATGCAGACCTGAAAGAAATTTTATGTTAATATTCATGTTAGACAATTTGAAACTGTGTAGGAAAAAAATGTAGTATTGCAAAAAAAACACACTTCTCGTCGAATATTTACCAAAAAATTCCTTTGCACATGACCGTGAAGCATGCGGATTCCTTCTCGGGATTGATATGATGGCAAACTTAAAACATAAATCCATTTTAAAAATGATTATCCGTTGAATTAAAAGAAATCAATATTTAAGTCTAAAGCAAACACAGTGTATATCATTTAAAAATAAAAACTAAGTAACAACATACATAAAGTCATTCATTCATTATAAGATGTAGTTAATTGAATGGGACACGATAGAACATAATTTTCACTTGTACAAATGAAAACAGAAAGAAGTTAGATTCAAAGTAAATTAAATCAATGCATTATACGACACCGAAACGTAGGATTAAAATAAATTTTATAAGAAACTGGACTGATTTGCCGAATATAATTTCACCTTAAAACAATCTTTCTGGCAATTCTAACAACTTCAAACATGAATTTAAAAACCAATAAATGAACATTCGAACACCGTCGCATTTCAAATATATATATGCGATGCTAACGGACTCGCTTAACTGACAACGCAAAAATAAACAAACGCAAACGGATAAAATCATCAAAGTAGGCCTCAAGATGCTAACGCTTCATCAAGGCAAGAGTTTAACGCACACATATAACATTTAGAACTGAACATGATTTTTCACAATTTTATGCTGAGTGCAACAGGGATCAATTACAAAGAATTGGAAAAGAAATACTACAATAAATACATAGAAATAGAACGGGCTCACCAAATTCTCGGTCAATCATCATCAAAAGTTGATAAGTCCGCAGATGTTAATTTTCCCCTCACTGACACTGACTGCGCTCCTCCTCACTCCTCGCACGAAAATTTTATCAACACTTTTTTGGCAAAGCATTAAACAAATTGGTCAACCAGAAAGTTAAGCCACTTATTTCACCCATCTTTCACTTCAACACTTTTTCCAAAGAAAATCAACGTGATAACCCCTTTAACTAACGGAAACTGAAAATTCCCATGCACAGTTCTGGTCCCTGCCCGTGTCCTCCGAAAATTTGTCGCCATTTTCATTCATTCCTCCGCACTCTCTGGCATCAATTTTGCTGAGTCCTTGATCCTTAATACATCACATCAGCTCTTCTTTCCTTGACAACTTCTTTTTAACAAGACTTTCGGACACATTCACGTCAAATCTGAATTTCCGGAAACAACTTGGTACTGCACCAATTTGGATTTTCACAACCGCACACGTAGCTAACAAATGAAATGAATCTTCTCGTTCGGGCTCCCGAAAGCAACTGAGAACATTAATTGAAGATTTTAACTAAAAAATTTAAAGTGCTTCTGGGCAACTTTGTAATAAGAATATAGAAAATTCCATCTTCCCCCGGAGCTCTCATAATTTTAAACTTTTTGAAAGTCAATTTAAGTTCATCAATAGTAGTCTGACATGAACTTCCAAATACATTTTGTTTAGAAAGAATATCATCAAATTCAAGGGAAATTTGAGCATCAATTGGACTAACAACGATTAAATTAAAATCATGAGGGGACTCAAATTGTAGGAATTGGCTTTTGGGGCTTTTTCAGAATTTTAGTTAATTTCCAAAATGGCTTTGAGCAGGGTTTTATGTCCTCTACTGCTTTGCAAAATTATCATTACGAATGAAATTTAATTGACGTTTGATCTCTTTTTGAATGTCGCAATAAATAAATTTTTAATCAGGATCCCTAGTACGTTGATATTGGCGTCGACGAATGTTTCACAGTCGTATCAAAAACTGAAGATCATCATCGATCAAAGGTTGATTAAATTTATGTTTAACTCTACAGCCTCTACAGTTCTACAGCCAAATCAATATCTTCTATTGAATTAAGTGGAACGTTTACATTCAAATTACGTTCAATAAAATTCCTATAACGCTCCCAGTCAGCTTTTCGAAAGTTAAATGTTGATTCAAAAGGGGTTTCAATGGGGGGATAAAGAAAAAGTAACTGGAAGGTGGTCTGAATCGAGGTCCGCATGAGTAAATAATTGACTACAATGCTCGCCTAAATGCGTTAGAACCAAATCAATTGTGGAGGGATTTCTTATTGAAGAAAAACAAGTATGCCCATTAGGATATTCAACAATATAATAACCTGCAGAGCAGTCATTAAATAAAATATTTCCATTTGAATTTGATGAAATATAATTTAAAGATCGGTGTTTTGTCATTAATAATAAAAAAAATTAGATTTATTTCTGGAGAGTTTTTGTAAATCTCCCTTCAAAAAATTTTTCTGTTCACCGCTACATTGAAAATGCAAGTATTCGGCAATAATTATAATTTTTCCCATAGAAGTTTCTAATTCAATTCCAATTGTTTCTAAGACTTTTGTATTGAAAGAAGGAAGAAGTCTAAATTTGAGACGACTATTGATGACAATAGCTACACCCCCACCTTGTCGATCAAGTCGATCATTTTGTAAAATTTTAAAGAAAGCCTTGCTTTTCAAGTTATTGTCTGGCTTTAAAAAAGTTTCAGTGATGGCAGCAATATGTATGTTTTGGGTTTTCAAAAATAAAAAGAACTTATCTTAACCCATTCGAGACGGCGACTTTTTACGAACGCGTCTCCCAGGAGCCAAACATTTTTATTCTTTGATTCGATCAATTTTTATCTGAAAAACATGAATACAATGAAATTTTCAAAATTTAATCGTAAATTTACGAAACACGTCCATTGCACACCGTGTGTGCAGTCCGCTCCTCGAAATAAAATTATTTCGAGGAGCCGCATTGCACACAAGGTGTGCCATGGGCAGAAAAATGAAAATACACCATTTAAAACATGATCAACCTTCGTTTCAATTTTTGTTTGGTTATAAAGGAAAAAAATATAATGCAAAGAATATTATGTAATGTGGTTTGAATCAACAATTAGTGTTTTTAAAACTTTTTCCAATAAAAATGTGTTTACTCTTGTGATTTATGACGATGGTTTCTACTTTGTCGGTTTCTACCCAATTTTTTCTCCTGTGGATTTTTTCTATCCGAGAACTATTTAAGTAGTCTAACTTTTTAACTCCGGTTAACTTATACTTGTATTAATTTAGAACTATATTTCATAAAAAATATGCAATGAAAAATTTAGTGTTCATCACATAATCTTCCGTACATTTTTCTGAAAAGCACCTTGGAAAAAGGGTGATTTGTCCAACATTTCATGAAGGCACTTTGAACGGAGTGTTCAAATGTTAAAAAATTTGATTTTTATATTTAAAAATGAATTTCTGTCTGTCTGTCTGTCTTTCTGTCTGTCTGTCTGTCTGTCTGTCTGTCTGTCTGTCTGTTCCATATAGACTCGGAAACTACTGAATCGATTTGCGTGAAACTTGCCAGGTGGGGGTATTGGAGGCAGGAGAAGGTTCCTATTATGGTTTGAGACCCCTCCCTCTTTCATGAAGGGAGGGAGGGGCCTCTCAAACAAAAGACAATTTTCTGCATAACTCAAGAACCCATCAAGCAAATGGTATCAAATTTGGTTTAGGGTGGTTTTTGGGAACGAGGAATCTTCCTATGAATATTAGCTACCCCTCCCTCCTCTCAGTGGGGTGATAGGAAGGGGGGAAGGGGGCTACCTTACAATTTTTCATATAACTCGAAAACTAATCAAGATATTGGAACCAAATTTGGCACGGGAAGGTATTTGGATACGAAAAATATTTCAATGATTATTTGAGACTCAAACTCAAAATCTAATAAAGCAAATGGAACCAAATTTGGCATGGGAGGGTATTTGAATACGATAAATATTTCTATGATTTGTTGAGACCCCTCCCTCTTTCCAGTAGGGAGATTTTAAGAGGGGAGGGGACCTCTTTTATAATTTTTTACATAACTCAAAAACTAATTAAGCAAATGGAACCAAATTTGGCATGGAGCGATATTTCGGTACGAGAAATGCTTCTATGAAAATTTGGTATCCCTCACTCATTCAAAGAGATGGATGAAAAGAGGGAGGAGAGGTCTCCCTTACAATTTTCAGTTCAACTGGAGAGTTGATCGAGCAAATTCAACCATATTTGGCATGTGAGGGTATTTGGATACGAGAAATGTTTCTATTATAAATTGAAGCCTCACATTTTTTCAACGGAAAGATATAAAGGGGGAAAGGGGGCTCCCATACAATTTTTGCATAACTCGAGAATTAATCGAGCAAATGAAACCAAATTTGGCATCAAAAAGTATTTGAGTACAAAAAATACTTTTTCTATGTGAAACAATTGCTTTCTTGCAGTAGGATGATAGAATTGGGAATATAGAAAGGGAAGAGGAAAGCTTACATTTAACTTTTTTTTTTTTACAAAATCCGAGAAATGGACAAAACTTAACATGGAAAATCATTTTGGTAAGATTCTATGATTATCTGACACACCAACCTTCTTTCAGTGAGTAGAATCATAGGAGAAGGGACAATTTTGTTAGCATAAGTTCTCAATTTATGCTAACGAAGCCAACAAATGGAAACAAATATGGCATGGAAAGGTACTTGGTTACGAGATATGTTTCTACGATTGTTATAGACCCTTACGCTGTACAGTGTAGAGAGGGGAAAAAAGGAGGAGCCTCCATATACATTTTGTTGTAAAGCTTAAAAACTTATCAACCAATGGAACTATATTTGATATAATAGGATTTTTGGGAACGAAAAATAATAGGTGTGATTATTAAAGATCACTACCTCCAAAACATATCAAGCAAAAACAATCATATGTCTTAAGTTAGATTATTTGCGAATCCTTCGTCGCGAATGACATAAAGATGTTAAAACGACTTTAATCGAAACAAAAAAAAACTCAAATTTATAGAGCAAGATTCAGAATATTAGTTTAAGTTATCTTTGTGTTGCAATTCGAAACTCCAGCTGCAGCTCTCATTTTATAGCTGTTGCTTATGAATTATGTTATAATATGATTTGAAATATACCAATAAAAAATAAAAATTCAAATAATTTTTGAAAATATCATTTGATTTTGAAAGGTGTAGCAAAGCACACCGGATCAGCTAGTACAATATAAAACTAGAATTTCCTAGAAATTCATAAATGGATTGATTGAATACATTTCATGGAAAAAAAATGAAATTTAATGATGATGATATTATAAGCAAACACTTACAGAGCTAAAGTTTATTCCATTTGATTTTTTTAAAATACATTGTAGAAAGTAACCAATAATATAAATTTTATTTGATCATTCGATAGCTACCGTAAATAATATTTTCAACTATAAGATATAGATTTCAAGAACACCTTTGTGGAAGTAGAATCTACTAAAACTCCCTGTCAAGGGCTAAAGAACCCAATAGTACACTCTAAATCTTGAGGATTTGAAAATAAGACTCTACAATACGGAATTCACACAAACGCTATACACCAGGTCCAAGAACCACATCAATTTCAGTTATTCTCTCCACACCATAACCTAAACAATCAACAACGCAAACTTCCACAACAACAGCACAAATAACCTGCAAATGCCCTGTTGTCTGTATCGACAATAGTCTGTACGAAACGTAAATCTGTCTGCGCTGCCTAATTTTATGTCATTTTCATCCCCAGATATTTTGAAAACATTTTCATTCACAGTGAAACCATTGTCAAATTATGTTTACCTATGCTTTAAAGATTCTATTGGTTCAAGAACCAATAAAATTGGTCCACTAGTTTCATCAAAATCATGAAAAAGTTAAAACAACTTCCATTGCACACACGGTGTGCAATCGGTCTTATAAATAGCCTCGGAAAGTCATTGCACACACGGTGTGCAATCCGTCTCGAGTCGGTTAATTAGCCAGCAAAGATCTAGCGTTCCAGTTCATAATATTTCATCATCTATTTGCATCCATGAGGGAATCGTTAAGTCATAATAATTTTGCTAGCATAATTAAAAGAAGTTTGGAAAGCTTCAAACATTGAATTTGCTTTCAACATAAGGTACCTCATTTCCATTAAATTTTGATGCAAAAATTTCAATTTTTCCTCAGCAATCTCACTCAAATCAACAAAATTTTAAGGATCAGAAAATGAAGGAGAAGAAAAGGTATTTGTGTTTCAGGGAGTTTTTCAAGCCTTTGCATGTACGTTGAGACTTGGTTTTTTCCCATTTTTATTAGTTATGCCTGGAGAGGGTAACCCTTTTTCAACCACCTCTGAGAACGTTAAACAACGAGTCTGTGGCGCAGAATCAGCACAGGTAACATTAAAATCACTTCGAGCATTACCAAGAAATGAAACCAATGCAGGCCGAGTCTGACGGCGAACAGGCAGATTGTTTGCCGACCTGACGTGTGAAGACGAAAAAGAGGAAGAAGGAGACGAAACTTTTCTGACAACTTTGAAATTTTTCCTAGAAGCAATATTTTGCCCTAACGGGACAGTCTATGGAATTGGATGAATGATTACCTGCGCGATTCGCATACTTGAAGAATTCTCCAAAAAGGCATTTAGATTTTTCTTGATCGAATGAGCCACAAAGCATGAGCAAGCAATTCGTTCTACAATTTTCAGTGCCGTGACATAAAGCTTGACAACGGCGACATTGCTTAATATTTTGAAGAAAATTGGTAGAAGATTTTCAAAAAGGTTCAAATTTGTCTCGACAATGAAACATAAGACGAGCCTTTTCAAGAATTTGCAAATTATTAACCTGATCCTTTTTAAAATGGATAAAAAAAAGCTCAGGAGCAAAACCAACACTACTGATATTATTCGTGATGGTTCTTTTCCTCATTTGAAACTCTTGAATCAGAGAAAACCCTAACAAAGAATTTTATTCAGTTGTGATCTCATCCGGTGTCTGATCGCCGGTGAGACCACGAAGTACAACTTTGTTAGGACTATCACTTTTAGTGTCGTTGGTAAAAAATTGGTGTTTTTTATTATTCAAATAATTTAAATTTTTTTGAAAAGCATTAAAAGATTCCGCCAATATACGAGCAGTTCCCCTTCGACCGATCTGAAAAGAAATCTTCACATTCTTGACGGAAGTGACGATTTATTTCCGAAAGGCATTGAAGTCCGGAATCGTGACCGTAATTGGTGGAACCTTTTCGTTTTTAAGAGTATAAGAAGAAGAAGGTTTCTTAGTACTCTTATCAGGATTAAATATGAATTTTTCCTTATAACCGATGTTATGAAGGACATCGAATGAATTGGAAATTTTTGGCCGATGGACCTAAATTAGGTTCGGCAATCCGTTTTCTTCCGACTTTGACGCCGGCCGATGACTTCCCCATGCTGAAAAGAAAAGAAAAGTTACAAATATGAATAAAAGAAAATGAACATAATTTTAGCACTGAAAAGTGCTGATTGAAAAACGGGTAAGAATAAAATAAATAATGTAAAATGTTCCTGCAGGTACAGAGCAACGATACGATGCTCCGGCGTACGTGATGACGGCTCAACGGTACATATGGAAGTAGATGCTTTGATTCAGTATATTTCGAATAAACTCCCACTAAAAGTATTAATATTTTCAGAAATCGGCTAGTCTCATCACAACCAGCTGATCTCTCAAAGAAACAATTGAACGTAGTAAAAAACAAAAAAGATAGCAACATTCAATTAACGAGTAAACTACGATCAGCACTCTTTAAATTGAACATATCTCATTTCAAATCAACTCTATCTGGGTTGGATTCTAGATGAACGTGTCAAATTATCATCCTAAAAGAAGATGGAAGCCTCCAGCTTCGTCAAACTAACAAACCCATGATAAGCAAGCCGAACTGTAAATCAATCCAGAAGAGTCGTTATAATAGGATAGGAACTCCCAAAACGGATGGCCGACATTGAATATTTATGAGCCGATAAATTGACGTTCGAGCATTGAATTTTAAGCGACCAGACCCAAGCCAGCTGATGATGGTTGGTTGTTTGCTGAGGTTCGGATGGAACAACAGCTGAAACATTTCGATCAACTCGGGCAGGTCGTCCACTGTGTGTCTCTAATGGAGAAAAAAGCTCTCTCGGATTAGATTGAAGGTAGTCCTTCCCTTAAGTTTATCAATTCGATTACAGCCTAGTGGAGAATTGGAGTGTTTTCCTCCACACCCAGCGGGAGAAGCTTGATCGAAAAAAAGATAGGCTCAGTTGATTTTGTTTGCTCTTTTTGCCTCCTTTTCACGCATCATCAAACTAATGTGAACCATATTGGATTTTCTTATTGATACAAGTGTAAATTGTAGCGCAGCCGGTAGATGGAGGATAATATTATTTTCGATTTATCTCGAACAGCGCTGCAAAAAGTTCGATAACATCATTTCGATTTTATGGGTTCAGACTTTTCTCGAAATATTCTCGTTTTAATATAAAAAGCTTTGGTTGAATTTCTTTATAAAAATGTAAAAATCGGAATACTTTTTGCAATCAGGGATTTCAACTAAGTTTTCGGGAAAAGAAAAAAAGCGAAAAAAACACAGCTACAGATTTAAGCACAACAAACTTGCCATAATTAAATTCAAAAGACCGACAGTGATCATTTTGTTTATTGAATCCAAAAATTACATTAGAGACTCAATCGGACTTACAACAACAGAAAAAAAACAAAAACTTTAAAAAATCAAAAAAATATCAAAAACTACATAAATAACAAAAAGCTCATAAATAATTAGATTAACCTAAATAACAAATGGAAAGAAAAACACAAAACACAAAAAATACAAAAATAACAAAAATTTCAAATGTTTTCAAAATGAAAAAAATTACAAATCAACATAAATAAAAAATTTCATAAAAATTACAAAAATTACAGAGATTACAAAAATTACCAAAATTACAAAAATTACAAAAATTACAAGAATTACAAAAATTACAAAAATTACAAAAATTACAAAAATTACAAAAATAACAAAAATTAAAAAAATTACAAAAAAATCAAAAATCAAAAAAATTACAAAAAATTACAAAAATTAAAAAAATTACAAAAAAATCAAAAATTACAAAAATTACAAAAATTACAAAAATTACAAAAATTACAAAAATTACAAAAATTACAAAAATTACAAAAATTACAAAAATTACAAAAATTACAAAAATTACAAAAATTACAAAAATTACAAAAATTACAAAAATTACAAAAATTACAAAAATTACAAAAATTACAAAAATTACAAAAATTACAAAAATTACAAAAATTACAAAAAACTACAAACATTACAAAAATAACATAACAAAAATATTAAAAAAATAACAAAAATTAAAAAAATTACAAAAATTTCAAAAACTATAAAGATTACAAAAAATGACAAAAAATACAAAAATAAACAAAATAAATAAATTTCATAAACTCAAAATGAAAAAAATGTTAAAAAAAAAATCATGGTTCACTGTAACTTTGTTATAATATTTAACAAACAAACTATAAAATTATAAGCTACCGGATTTACAGAAGAAATTGTAATAGTTCATTTTTTTAACTAAACCATCTATAGACTCTTTTCTATGGAATTAGCCGAAATACAGTTATTTTAACCAATAAATATGTAATTTTGGATAGTTTGCACTGACTATCTCATAATTCACACCATATGACTGAAATTTTTATCCAAACGTTTGCAAATTTTTGCTCCCCTAAAAGTTTTGAAATTTTTACTGAACAAACGTGGCTGTTTATAACATACACTGTCAACGGGAATCGATGAGCTTATTTAGTAAAACTGACGAGTGTAATTTTTATATTTTTTTCACTAAGGTACTTTTGGTAGAATGTAACCAGACTACAGATAAAATTTGCGGAACAAACAGTACAAAATTTATCCATTTTGTATTTGAATAACGATAAGTAATAGGATGTTTTAACGAAAAAATCGCAGAATTGTAACTCAAGTTTGGTAATTTTAATTATGTTTGTAATTTCTTTATTTGAAACGGCTCACATCTTGAGGCTCTAAGGACCCAAACTCGTTTTGTATGTTACAATTGTTTGGTTAGGTCTAGATCAGTGGTTTTCAAACTATTTTCCTTCACCGCCCGCACAAATTCTCAAATTTGGAAAAAAAATAATAAAACGCCTATTTGAACTTTGGTAAAAAAAATTCTTTTCCAATTCAATTTGCCATTATTTTTCGCAAAACAATCACTGATAATTCGGTGAAATAGCATCAAAATTAAAATGCATAGTTTGATTTCTTGATAGTACTTTTTTATGAGCAAAGATTCGAATGAATGATAAGTCTCAAATAAAATTAAAGAAAAGAAAAATTTCAAACATCTATTTTTGAAAATTGTAGACTCGATTTGATAACTGTTTTAAGTTTAGCAGTATTTACGGGTCTAAAAATTGCACATAGGTTCCATCAAATTAAGAGAAAGAATGACCAAGCTGGTTCAAATCCTCTATAAATAAATAAAATAGAATAGAATAGAATAGAATAGAAAAGGTTCCATCAAATGGATTCGGACAATTTTATGCTTTCGAGTATAACTCAAAATAACTTACAAAACCAGATATACATATAAACAAATATAAATACAAATCGTATACGGAATCTCACAATAAAAAATGTGTCTGTATTGAGACCTGCGAAAGCGAAATCATATAAATCTGTTAACTTAAAGATACTTTTGTAATAAACTTGGTTTCAGAGTTCTTCAAAGTCGTTTCATTGTTGGGCGTTAGACGTACTCGTTGTCATTTAAAATCTCAATTATTCTGTAGTTTTAGGAAGCGTGAATTTTAAAATGAACCCACCACCCCCCTGAGCCCTTTCAACGCCACCCAAATTTCAAAGTTGCTCTCACCGCCCCCCTAGAAGCTCTCAACGCCCCCAAGGGGGCGGTAGGGACCACTTTGAAAACCACTGGTCTAGATCATCTCTATTTGAAGAAAACAGGAAATAGATAGGGAAATATGAAATTAAATTGAAAACATACAATTATTTTTTTGGATATTTTTTAAATTTCTTTCATCAACCGACTAAGTTAGGATTAAAAATGCATGTTTGTTTTATCGATCTCTGAAAATGTCAAAATTTCAGAACTAGTTTCATAAAAAAAATTCCGAGCTCAGCAAAAATTTATAGGCAGTTAACGGAAAGCAACGAATTTAGTAATTTTGCTAAAATCGTTGATTTACTTGAGCTGCCTTGTTCTAGTGTTGGGATTATTTACAAAAAATATTACGCGTATCATTTTAGAAACAAAGTATAATACCTACAACTCGACAGTTGGTGATCAATATTGATGCCAAGAAACAAAAACTTCCTATGCCAAAAAAACAAACTTTAGCTTGAAATTCAATTGGATCTAAATCTTTTCTAAATAAAATTCTTATATTGATGACTGTTGGAAAAGTATGTTGATGATAATATATTATCGAATCGAAGAGGCAATCCAAGTTTTCCCGCAAACTACTCCAAAGGGTGCCATCTTCCATTTGTCACAGTTCCTCAGGGAGCTGTTCCGTGTGTAATCCAGTTGGTAATGCGATAACTTTATCCAGAGTGGAAATGGAAAACGGTCAAAATTGTTAAACCTTTTGCCCCAACATCGCTCCGGTTCTACCGCAACATTCCGGTAAATGTTCCTCCCGGTACAAATCGGAAACTATTCTCTTCAAAGAAGTGGGGGAACTTTTCACCCATCATCGAGCAAGCCCAACGGAAAATAACTTAGCAAAATTTGTCGATTCCTGAAAATGAGATGCTAGAAGTGAACAGCTTTCTTCTACTACCTAACCCTTTCGGTGGAATTTACTGTGGTTGACGATTTTGCTAAGCTCAAAGCTATGATCCTTCTGGTGAGCGATTTTTTTCTTTCTTTCTTCTTTTAGCCAATGAATGCTTCAGATTCTGGGTTGTAGAAACCAACCGATTTCTGGGAGTTTGTGTCATTCCTATCAAACGTTCTGCACCCTGGGATACGAGTTAAAATACAGCTCTCTTTCGATTTTCGCATGTATCACGAAATAAAATGATTTCGCATTTACAGAACCACTACAATAATAAAAAAAACAAAAAATGGCAACAAGTATGTTAAAATTTGCAAAAAGCGTGCCTTTTTCCTTATTCAATTATTTTTTCTCTTATTTTTGAACGATTTTGAATAAACATGTCTAGGTAAAGCAAAACGCGCCATGTCCGTTGATCTCTAAGCATGTTTCATATTTGTTTAAATGTATATGCAGTTTCATCATAACAATTTTAAAGATATTTATATGTTGTATTGGAAAACATAACTTGAATATAAACGAATATATTTAAAATTCTTAAATTTAATATAGATTTAATTAACTATTCACAAAAATTTCAGTATATCTGGCAGCACTGCGCGTAGCAATACATTTTTCCGTCTGTGAAGTAGAATAGAAGTTTTTAATACCTGGCAAACACTTTCGTGCTTGAAAATATCTGCTACCTTTCCCCTT